>NC_069503.1:270528002-270750502 GCF_027579735.1 Bombina bombina
GAGAGTGAAAACATTTGACAACAGAAATTGTAAAGATTTTAAAATCCCATGTCTTTCTTAAACAAAGAAAGATATTGGGTTTCATGTCCCTTTAAAGGGACAGTAAACTCAAAATTAAACTTTCATGATTCAAAGGATACCGAGATAGGCTCAGGAGTGACAATTTGTGGCTGCACATAAAAGCCTGTTGTCACTGGCTCACCCATGAGCATTGATGTTTCTTCTACAAAGAATACCAAGAGAATGAAGCAAATTAGGTAATACTAAATTGGAAAGTTGCTTAAAATTGTATGCTCTGTCTGAATCACAAAGAAAATGTTTGGGTTTTTATGTCTCTTTAATAACCTATGGAGACTGTCACAAGCATAATGTTTGAATTTTGTAGCTCACATAGGTATTTGTGGCAAATAACAACCAGTCTATCTGTATCCCTGTCTGGTGTTTAGGCTTTATCAATCCTTAAATTGAAGGTAAACATTGATGAATGAAAGCCCGTTTTTTAAAAATACTATTAAAAACAGTGGCACTTTCATTCATCAAAGTTTAGAAAGCAGCCGTTTTCATTAAAAACTTACCTTTGTTTTTTTCACAGCCAGAGCAGCTTCCCCCACCTGGAAATCCTCTCTTCACACGTCAGCATTGACTAATCCAGCTTCCTCCAATCACAGCTTTCCCCCCCACGGTAGTCATTGCCTGAGGCCATGCCGTGATTGGAGGTAGCTGGATTAGTCATTGCTGACGTGTGAAGAGAGGATCTCCGGGTGGGGGAAGCTGCTCTGGTATGTTTTTAATCAAAACGGCTGCTTTCTAAACTTTGATGAATGAAAGTGCCCCTGTTTTTAATAGTATTTTTAAAAAACCGGGCTTTCATTCATCAAAGTTTACCTTCACTTTAAGATAGTCCTATGCAATTCTCTGGTTTTCTGGAACCATGTGCTGTATTCATCTGTTCCACCTTTACTGGAAACCTACTACATATATCTATAGTCCGTTTAATAAAAAATATGTTTTTACTAATGACTTCTGAAACTGATATTCTATAGTTTCAGATCAGAAACTCATTATTTTCATAAATATAGCCTTTTCTAATAAAGATCATTCTGAATATTATTAACCCTGTAGCATATTTTATATTTTGACCTCCGTTTATTAAGCAGAGGAGGTTGCTTTGGAGCTCTTGCAGGGCAGGTTTGCGTGTGCGAACCTACATACTGCAAGTTAAAAAGCAGAAACATAAGACTGCACAGAGGGTGAAGTTAAAGCACTTATACTCACTTGTCCGGGGTGATTGACAGGCCCTGTTCTAAAAGGTGCAGGCACTGCACAAGCATTTGCTTGTGCAATAATAAATGCAAGCAGTGGACGCAGCTTATCTGCTGCCTATTTGCCGCAAGGAAACCTTGTCTGAGCACCTATAGATAAATGGGCCTGTATGTCATATTATCACATTTTTTCTACCCGCTATACAGATCAGGATTATTCTGTTTTCCCATATACAGCAGCCCTCCTGTAAAGAAAAAAATGTTCTCCAGAAGTTCTAAATATTCTTTTAGTTGAGGGTGACTCTATAAAGAGGCATTTTGTACTCCTCAGAAGCCAATACCCTGAAACTCTGACATGTCGGTGCATCTAGAGCAGTTTTTCTCAACCGCAGTCCTCAAGAACCCTCAACAGGCCAGGTTTTTATTATAGCTGAACCAGTGCACAGGTGAAATAATCCTCTTTGTTACCAACCTGCTCTCAGCCATCAAATGATTATTTCACCTGTGCACTAGTTAAGCTATAATGAAAACCTGGACTGTTGGAGGTACTTGAGGACCGCAGTTTAGAAACACTGATCTAGAGGACTATAGCTGGGAGACCTTGTGCTAAGCAGTCTGCTGTTTTTTTTAGCTCAGTAACTTTCCTATTTTGAAATTATTCCAAATATAGCAGTGTTTGATGTGTTCAAATTGTTACTGTTCAGTTAATGTGCAGATATTAGCTAAGTTTAGATATTTATTATACATTCTATTTTAAATGATTGAAGCCAAAAGGTTTCACTGTAATACTCAATAGTACTGAAATGGTCACTTACTTGTAGCCCCAAGCTGTTATTCCTAACACCAACGCCAAAACTAGAATAGTGCCAGCAATAGCCCCTATGATTATGTTAGTGCTGACAACACCTGTAAGAAACAAAGGAATATTACTTGCATTAATGTGTATTTAGCCTTAATAAATGAAGTTCTCATTAAAAACTTAATTTTCTCCTTGTAATGGAAATGTAAGACAATTTAGTTGGTTTGCAAATAAAACATTTTAGATTGATAAGATAAGAGTATAAATTATATAAAGTGATTTATTCTAATAACCATATAATTAAAATGGAACTGTAATGTTTAAACTTTTAAATATTCGCATAATATAATAGAACAAGACATTTAAAAAACAAATTATATATTAGAACTTGGAATCAAAAAAAGTTATAAGTTACTAATCACAAAGAAAAACTTTAGTACAGTTAGGTCTACTCCAAAAAAAGACAGTCCAGCCCCAAAATACCAGGCAATTCTTCAATGAATGAGTTGTACTGCTAACCCAAGCAGTACAGATTGTCCTATACGTGTCTTGTAAACATTGTTAGCTTTATCTCTGCACATCCGGTTGCCACTATCATTTTTAGAGGCTGATGATAAAAGATTCTTCTGCTTGGAGACAAATTATAATGCAGACTTCACAGGGGCTTAATTCACTGAATGCTATAAGAAAAAGGGTGGAACCTGGAAGTCCCAAAGAGATGAGAGATGCCTCTCATACATCTTCACTCATATGAGATGGTCTAAAATTACCCTCCAGCACTGCAAGATCTCTCACAAGATTCCAGATAGGCTAATTTTGCTATACTTAATTAAGGGGAATTCCCTGCATTTCTGTATGTGAAGGAGAGACAAGCCAGTGCAATATAGCTGCATGACATACAAGTTTTGCTACACATACACTTTGAGCTTTGTATTATATATTACTTTACACTTCAGATTGGGTCATGTTAAATAACATTTAAGATTTGCATGTTCTCTTTTGTATTTTAATTGCATTTAGATTTAGATACAAGTAGAAGTAGTCATTTCACAAATTATTATTATGCTTTAAAAGTTTCTATGCTACTTTTACAAATTAGGATCATACTTAGTATATTTCTATGTATCTTATACAAATTACATTGCACTTTGTATTTGCTACATTGTAAAATAAAACAGACAGCTTCAGAAAGTGGGAGGGACAGGGAGTTCCCTGGGCTGAACAGGGGAGTTTCCAATGTATATCCAATCTGTCTCACAATACTCATGAAATGATGTTGTCATTTTACACAAGCTGGTCTCAATGATTTTTCTCACTAGCTCTATGCAGGTGAAAATTGCTCAAAATTTACTATACACTTATTTAACTGACAGAAAAGTAATACATATTTAACTACAGGCAAAAGCAAGTTACATTTTAGTGAAAACATTTCACTTAAATTTGTATTTGCTGCAAACTGAGACTTAATATCAGTCCCAGATGCTCACCTGTTAAATTCACTCCTGTGAAATTCTGTATTCCAGCGAGCCTGATTACTTTCTATGGAGGACATTTCTCATCTCTTTGGGACTTACAGGTTCTGTCCTTTTCTTATAGAATTGAGCAAGTTCAGCCCCTGTAAAGTCTGTGCTATAATGTCTCTCCAAACTTGAGAATCTTTGATTATCGGGCCCTTAGAAAGTAATGAAGCTGTCTGGGACACTGAAGTTGAAAAAATACAAAGTGCAATATAATTTGTAAAAGATACACATAAATATTCAAAATATAAGCCTAATTTGTTAAAGTTACACAGGAACTGTCAAAGCATAATCAGAATTTGTAAAATCACAATCCTAAATATATTGCTGTATATAAAATCTATATGTATTAAAATACAAAATAGAAAAATTAAATTTAATAAAACTTAAAAGAAAATAATCTGAAGTGTAAATACAAAGGACAAAGTATAAATGCAGCAGAACTCTCATATCATGCAGTACTATATTGCACTGGGCTTGTCTTTCCATCTACAGAAATGCAGCGAACCTCACTTGGAGAAGTACAGCAAAATCTGCCTTTTTTATGTCGCTAGGGATCTTGCAGTGCTGGAGGATCATTTGATTTAATCTCATCTGTGGAGAGCTTTATATTATCAGGCCTTTAGAGAGACAGTCTCCATAAGGGTCATGTGCATATATGTAAAACAAGTAGGCACAGCTGGGGATGGACATAGCTATAATAACTTATCCCTTCCAGGATTAAGTCTATTTAAACACACTTTATTTTGCTGCTACACAGTAATTGCTTAGCTCAACAGAGGCACTCATATACATCTGGCTTCTCACAGGCACCACCAAAGGAGACCATGCAAACACACTCAAGTGTGTCTCTGGACCTATCTACCAGTTCTAAATGTTTTTAAAACATTTGTGTTTTTAGACAGATATTTATGTACTATAGCGCCTAATTTCTAATGTACTCTGAGCATATACAGATATAAAATAATGTATCAATTTATTATTTATCAGTTCATGATATTACATCTTCTACACTGCAAATAATTTTTTAATTGAAAAAAATAAAAAATAAAACTGTAACTAAGCGATATTGAAAATTCAGAAGGACATAAAGAGAGATTAAAACCACCAAGAGCCAAGTTTAAGACGGTATCCTGTCAAAATGTCAGTAGCAAAGCTGTGACATTCAAAATGGGCAATTAAAATGTTACCTGCACCCTTTCAGAGCCTTTTCTAAATAGCGCAGAGGTTACGAGTAATCTATCCCTCTCAGGCAGCCAAGGGGTTAAAAATATTTAAAAAAAACGCAATAGTTTAACCCTGCTTGAATTTCACCTCAGATTTGTTTGTAGCAAACCCAATTAAATAATTTCACCACATTTAAATAATTCAAACAGAAAATATTTTAATTCAAAGAGGATTTTTTTATTGTAATCATATACACAGACAGGAAAACTGTGAGATACTTATGAGGTTGATGATGGGCTGTAAAGTCATCACTTAACCTATGTGACCCACAGATTCGTTAGTGGGCGTCCCTGCCATTTACATCCAGTTGCATTTGGTGCCTAACAAATGAAATATCAAACATGAAACAAGAACCTCTTGCAAAACTGAAAAAGTACAACTGCAATAATTTAGGAAACAATATTAAAAAGTGATTAATGGAAATGTTTTTAACTGTAAAATAGTCACACATCTGTTTTGGTTTGGTAAAATAGCCTCAATGGATTCAAAGGAAGGTGTCTTGGAGACCTTGCAAACATGAACAAGTAGCTAGAGGTGAAGAGACCGTCTCTTATATAGAATACACTTATAGCACTCTTGGGTTAGAGAAAATCATTCAGCTGGACAACTGATTATAGTAAACAACTTGCACAAATTACTGAAATGTGGGATCAAATATAACTAAAACTTATTTTCTATTAACTCATAAATAAAATAGTATAGTGTACATGAAAAACACAAGTAGTATAATGTGTATTAATTGGTGGAGTGAGTTACCAATGGTTATTTGCATAAATTGCTTAGAGCTTGCTCAGAAGTATCCAACACAAGTGATATGTAGCTGGTTAACTTAAACTGAATAACCTCTGATGTGTGATTATTAATAAACTAGTCCCTATACGATCCGTATACACACGCTCCTTAAATCAACAATATACTAGCTTTACTTTATAGTGTGTGGAGAAGCTAGCGGTTTGCGTGTAATATGAAAATAAGTGGAACCGCATTGAATAGCTAAAATTTTGTAATATTACCCAGAAAAGTATCGCAAATTGCTGGTACAATATGAGTGAGTGGAATCACAAGACATACACTATATTTGTGCCAGATAGATTGGCTCAAATTAAGCCTATACACACATCTTGATAGTGTATCTATAAACACATATGGTAAGTGATGAGGGTAATGGAATCTTAGCTTTAGCTAGTTTATTAATAGTCGCACATCAGAGGTAATTCAGTTTCAGTTAACCAGCTATATATCACTTGTGTTGGATACTGCCGAGCAAGCTCTAAGCACTTTATGCAAATAACCGTTGGTAACTCACTCCACCAATTAATACACATTATACTACTTAAGGAACCTAAGTATGTTTTTAATGTACGCTATCCTATTTTATTTATGACTTAATAATAGTTAAGTATTAGTTATATTTGATCCCACATTTCAGTAATTTGTGCAAGTTGTTTACTATAATCAGTTGTCCAGCTGAATGATTTTCTCTAAATCAAAAGTGCTACAAGTGTATTCTATATAAGAGATGGTCTCTTCACCTCTCAGAATACTTTTGTATTAATGAATTCAATACACCGCACCTACAACCCAAAATATAGACTCTCTGTTTATAGAGAACTGTGTACCTGGGATTAAAGGGTTTTAAAAACACCATAGTAGTGCCATTGGATTTCTTATTTTTTAGTTAATGAACAAGTAGCTTCCTAGAAACATTCCTGGCCATAGTTGGGAAGTTTTCACCAAACACCAATCATCCGTAATTCATAAAGACTATATTGACCTTGTTAAAGGGATATGAAGCGCAATTTTTTTTCTTTCATGATTCAGCTAGAGCATGCAATTTTAAGCAATGTTCTAATTTACTCCTATTATTCTTTTTTATTTGTTCACTTGGGAGCCGGCCCATTTTTGGTTCAGAACCTGGGTAATGCTTGCTGATTGGTGGCTTAATAAGCAGAGACATGAATGAATGAATGAGTAACTTGTATAGTGCTACACCGCAAACTAAATCGCCTCAAGGCACTTTTCAGCCAGAAGCGGCCTGAGCCTTCAGAAAAGGTGGGTCTTGAGCTTCTTCCTGAAGGCTAGATGGTTTTCTTCTGAGTAGATATCCGTGGGTAGCGCATTCCATAGCCGGGGTCCTTGGACTGTGAATCTTTGTTTGCCTTTTGATTTTTAGCGGGGTTTGGGTATGTGGAGGAGGTTCTGGTTGGCTGACCGGAGAGGGCGACTTGGGGTGTAGTACTTTATTTTGTGTACATTTGTACACAAAAATACATTTTATTTTGGGGCTTTTCCTTGTGTACATTTGTGGATGAGGCAGAGGGTCGTGAATGTAACACGATCCTTCATGGGTAGCCAATGGAGTGTCTTCAGGGATGGGGTAATCCATTCCCAGGGTTTTTACCCAGTTACCAGTCTGGCGGCTTTGTTCTGGACAACTTGCAGTCGTGAGATTTGGTATTTGGGGAGTCCTAAGTAGAAGGAGTTTGCGAAGTCAAGTCGGGAGTTGATGATGTGCTGTGTCTCCTTCAGGGATGAAGGGGATTAGTCGACGTAGTAGGAGAAGAAGGTGGTGAGATCTGCTAACTACTGATGCCACTTGTGTGACCATTGTCATGTCTGAGTCAAAGATGACTCCAAGGCTTTTGGCTTTAGCGCTGGGGCTGATGGTTTGTCTGAGGCTGGTAGGTGGGTTGGATGTTATGCTGTGGTGTTTGTTTCTGTTTGTGTGGAGGAAGAGGAGTTCTGTTTTGGATCAGTTGAGTTTGAGGAAGCGCTCAGTCATCCACTCTTCGATCAATGAGAGGCAGTTTTCCAGGGCGTGGTATTTATCTTACTTGTTGGTGATGTGCAGGTGGAGTTGAGTGTCATCAGCGTAGGAGTTATAGAGCAGGTTCTGGTTGCTGATGATTTTGAGGAGTCGGCGGAGGTAGATATTGAAGAGAACAGGTGACAGGGGTGATCCTTGAGGGACTCCGCATTTGATTTTACGTGCTTTTGAGGTGAAGGTGACTAGTTTCACTTTCTTGGATCTGTTCTCTAGGAAGGATGCAACCCAGGGTAGGTCCAAGTCTGCGGCTCCGGCTACTTCTGTGAGACAAATGAGCAGGGTCTTGTGGTCTACTGTGTCGAAGGCTGCGCTGAGGTCCAGTAGCACCAGGAGGCACGATTCTCCTACATCTGTGGCTTCAAGGGCATCATCCTAGATCTTGAGGAGCGCTGTTTCAGTCCGTGGTCAGGACGGAAACCAGATTGTAATGGATCCAGGAGTTCATGGGTGTCCAGATGGGGCTGTAACTGTTGTACTACTGCTTTCTCGATAATCTTGGAGAGGGTGTTGAGGCTTGTGATAGGTCTGTGGTTGTTTGAGTTTTTGGGGTCAAGTTTAGGCTTCTTTAGGAGGGGTTTGATTATGCCTTGCTCGAGGGAGATCAGCACAATTCCTTCTTTGAATGACAAGTTTATGAGGTGTGTTATGGTGGGTGCCAGGATGTTGGTGCATTCTTTTAGAAGGTTTGTGGGAATAATGTTGTTTGATGATGTGCTGTCTCGGAGGCTTCTGATTATGGTTTTGGTGGTGTCGATGGTGATTGGTACCAGGGTGAAACTTGGTGGTTGTGGAGAATTCGTGTGGTTTTTGTCTTGTTGCAGTGACCGGTTAGAGTTGCCTGCTATGTTCTGTTGAATTTCTTCTCGAATGTTTGCGATTTTGTCAATGAAAAAGTCAGATAGCTCATTGCAGAATTATTGTGTTTCGTTTGCTGGTGGCTCAAGACAGATGGGGTTCATAGTCTGTGCGACTAGTTTGAAGAGCTCACAGGGGTGGTTTATGGCTTTTGAGATGGTGTTTGAGAAGTGTTCTTTTTTTTCTGTGAAGATGGTTTTGTGGTATTTAGTCGTGAGTGATTTGTAGTTTGTGTGTTTGTCTGTGGTTGGTTTCCTTCTCCAGGCTGCTTCAGCTCTTCTGCATTCTTGTTTCAGTAATGTAAGGAAGTTGTTGAACCAGCCAGAATTATTTTTTGTGGGTGGGTGCTCTGCAGATTGGTGCAAGTGTGTCTGCTCTCTGTAGTAGTGCTGTATTGAGAGTTTAGTGTGTCGTCAGTTTTTGAACAGTGTGGTTTTGAAGATTTGTGAGTGTAGTTTCTTCTGTGATCTTGTCCAGTGTGTTGTTGTTGAGTGTGTTGGTTTTTGGCAAAAGTCTGTAGTTATTTTGAATTTGATAGCGTGGTGGTCAGTCCATGGCAGGGGCATGTTGTCCAGAGTGTTGATGTCAATGTTCTGTTTGAAGATGAGGTTAAGGGTGTGGCCAGAAATGTGTGTGGGAGCAATTATCAGTTGCTGCAGACCTAGTGGTTCCAGTTTGCTGGAATGAGTATTTGATGTTGTGCATGATGGATTGTTAGTGCGTGGAATGCGAGTGATGCTGAGTTGAGTGGGCGCTGTGGAGTTGATAGGTGGGTCGTGGGTGAGTGGATGTTGTGTGGGAGAGAGGGTACTGTGTACTAGTGTTGTGCGTGGGTGTGATGTGTTGGAGTTATATGTGCATGAGTGCAAGGGGTGAGGGTTGGTGAGTGGATCTAGGTGTAAGTGGTGAGTGGGTGCTATGGGTGGGTGCTGGTGAGTGAGTTCTAGGAGTGAGTGTTAGTGGGTGTGTGCTGGTGAGTGGGTGCTGGGGGTGAGTGAGTGCTAGGGATGAGTGCTATTGAGTGAGTGTTATGGGAGAGGGCTGTTGAGTGAGTGCTATGGGTGAGGGCTGGTGAGTGTTGGTGAGTAAGTGTTATGGGTGAGGGCTGGTGAGTGCATGCTAGTAAGTGAGTGCTAGGGGTAAGGGCTGGTGAGTGAGTGCTAGGCATGAGTGATGGGATGAGTGCTACTGAGTGCTTGCAGGGGGGTTATGTGGTGAGTGTTGTCTGATTTTTGCAGAGTTGTGCTGCTTGTTCCAGTGGTAGACAGGTGACTGTTCGCCTTGGATTCCCTATTTCTTCAAACAAAGGATACCTTCAGTTGTTTTCAGTTGGTCAGTTGTTTGATTAATCATGCTGCTTTTCTTTTGAAGGTAATTTCTTATTTTTGCTATTTCCTTGTTTAATCAAACCTATCTTGTATTTTCTTTATAGATTGTTCTATTTCCTGTGATAACAACATCAATTATGCTTACCTGATAATTTCCTTTCCATCTGTATGAGGAGAGTCCACGGCTTCATTTCTTACTTGTGGGAAATACAGAACCTGGCCACCAGGAGGAGGTAAAGACACCCCAGCCAAAGGCTTAAATACCTCCCTCACTCCAATCATCCCCCAGTCATTCTGCCGAGGGAACAAGGAACAGTAGGAGAAATATCTGGGTATAAATGGTGCCAGAAAAACAAAAAAGTTTAGTCCGCCCAACGGAGAAAACGTGCGGGGGCCGTGGACTCTCCTCATACAGATGGAAAGGAAATTATCAGGTAAGCATAATTTATGTTATCTCAGGAAATATAGGTTTGATTAAACAAGGAAATAGCAAAAATAATATCTTAATATGAGGAGAGTCCACGGCTTCATTCCTTACTTATGAGAAACATATACCCAAGCTCTAAAGGGCACTGAATGAAAATGGGAGGGTAAAAGAAAGGCGGACCCTATTCTGAGGGCACCATAGCCTGCAAAACCTTTCTCCCAAAAGCTGCTTTAGCCGAAACAAAAACGTCAAATTTGTAAAACTTTGAAAAAGTATGAAAGGAGGACCAGGTAACCGCCCTACAAATCTGCTCCATAGAGGCCTCATTCTTGAAGGCCCAAGATGAAGCCACAGCTCTAGTTGAATGAGCCGTGATCCTCTGAGGACGCTTATGTCCCACTGTTTCATATGCTAAGCAAATAATGCTTCTCAACCAAAAAGATAGGGAAGTGGAAGAAGCCTTCTGTCCTCTGCACTTCCCAGAATAGACAACAAAGTCTGTCTAAAATCCTCCGTGGCCTGAAGATAGAATTTCAAAGCCTGAACCACATCCAGATTATGAAGTAATAGTTCCTTAGAAGAAGAAGGATTATGACAAAAGGAAGGAACCACAATCTCCTGACTGATGTTGCGATCAGACACAACCTTAGGGAGAAAACCCAACCCAGTGCAAAGAACAACCTTGTCAGCATGAAAAACTAGGTAAGGAGGCTCACATTGCAAGGCCGCCATCTCAGAGACTCTGCGTGCCGAAGCAATAGCCAGTAGAAAAAGAACCTTCCAAGACAGTAACTTAATGTCAACAGAATGCATGGGCTCAAACGGAGCTCTCTGCAAAACCTTAAGAACCAGATTTAAATTCCAAGGAGGAGCGGAATGTCTAAACAAAGGCCTGATTTTACACAGAGCATAAACAAAAGAATTTATATCAGGAAGCTCAGCGAGCCTCTTGTGTAATAACACAGATAGAGCCGAAATCTGTTCCTTAGCGGCAAGTCCCTTCTCCAAACCATCTTGGAGAAAGGAACAAATCCTGGACACTCTGACCTTATGCCAGGGGAATACACGCTCTTCACACCAGAAAAAGTAGGTCCTCCACACCTTATGATAGATGCGATGAGTGACCGGCTTTCTAGCTTGAATGAGAGTATCAATCACTCTCTCAGAAAAACCTCTCTTGGCTAGGACTAAGCGTTCAATCTCCACGCAGTCAGCCTCAGAGAATCTAGATTCTGATGAACAAAGGGACCCTGTTCCAGCAGATCTCTGCGACAAGGTAACCTCCATGGAGGAGATGAGGACTTCCCCACCAGATCCACAAATTACATCCTTTGCGGCCACGATGGAGCAATTAGGATCGTCGAAGCTTGCTCCTGCTTGATGCGGGCTACTACCTGAGGTAGAAGTGGTAACGGTGGAAATATGTAAACTAGTTTGAACCTCCAAGGCACTGCTAATGCATCTATCAGTTCTGCCTGAAGATCCCTGGACCGCGACCCATATCTAGGTAGCTTGGAATTGAGTTGGGACGCCATGAGATCTATCTCCGGCATACCCCATCTGTTGCAAATCTCTGCAAACACCTCAGGATGGAGAGACCATTCCCCGGGATGAAAGGATTGTCTGCTGAGGAAATCCGCTTCCCAGTTGTACACACCCAGAATGTGGATCGCTGACAGCAAGCAGTTGTGGGCCTCTGCCCATTCCAGAATCCAAGATACTTCCCTCATTGCTAGGGAGCTCCTCTTCCCCCCCTGATGGTTGATGTAAGCCACAGAGGTCATGTTGACCGGAATCTGATATACTGGGACGAACCCAGAAGAGGCCAAGCCTTCAGAGCGTTGAAGATCGCTCGAAGTTCCAAAATGTTGATCGGGAGAAGAGATTCCTCTCGAGCCCACTGGCCCTGTGCCTTCCTGGCACCCCAAATGGCTCCCAATCCTGAGAGACTTGCGTCCATAGTCACAATCTCCCAGGATGGTCTCAAGAAGGATGTCCCTTGGGACAGGTGATCTGGACAGAGCCACCAAGAGAGCGATTCTCTCAACCGGTTGTCCAGAGAAATCTGCTGAGACAGATCCGAGTGGTCCCCGTTCCATTGCCTCAGCATCCACAGCTGAAGAGGTTTGAGATGGCACCTGGTGAATGGAATGATATCTATGAGCCCAATTTTTTTTATTATTATTATTATATATATATATATATATTGTTAAATAGACATTTTCGTTGAACATAAAATTTAAACTAAAACATAGCTGACAAATAAACACAGAGTATGTTCTGCTCTTATATATTCTCTAACAAAGAATGCTTGATGTGGTCATACCTTATAATCAGATTATCTTTTTTAAACAGTTGGCAAGTCTGAAAAACATTCTCAGAAAAAAAATCATTCTTAGCATCCTAAACATGCACGTTTGAAAATGTATCCCTTTCCCCTTTTTTTCTTTCTTTTCTCTTCTCCCTCTTCTCTGTCCCTCTTTTCTTTTAATATTTTACGCTTAAACCAAAAGGAGAGTAAACAACAAAAAGCAGCCCGCTAACCAAAACAAAACAAAAACTAACACTAAGCAAAAACAAAAAACACACAAAAAAAAAGACAAATAATAAGTTCGCCCTCTCTCGAACTCCCTCCTCCCTACCTCTTAGCTAGTCCATCCACCATTATGGAAAAGTCCCTGATAAGATGGATACGCAGAAGAAATCCGAGTATTTAAAACAGGTGGTAATTTGCCTCTGGATTTCTTCTGGGTACGCAAGTATAACTTTAAGCCACTTTTCAAAGAAAGTTTTTACTGCATTCTCTTGTTCTATCAAAGAATTATATCTTTCTAAATTAATTTGTCTGAGCACCAATTTTGTAAACTTTGCCATACTCGGACTTGTTTTGGCTTTCCAAGAACTTAATATGTTAAGTCTACCTATTAAGATTGCTGTATTTATGTTCTCCCCTACATAGGTATAGATGTGCATCTCTTTTAGTTATTTTTATCTCCTTGGCCAGAAATCTCTTCAGCCAATAGCTTACCTTAGACCAGAAAAACCTGACTTTCGGGCAATGCCAAAAACAGTGCGATAGATCTGCATTAGGGTAAGAACATCTAGTACACAAAGCCCCTTTATGTGGTGACCATTTAGCTATCTTGGCTGGTGATATTTATGCTCTATTAATCACTTTCATATGTGATTCCTTCCAGGCCTGGGATTTGGTACAGTTGGTTATTAATTTAAAACTTTGAATAATATCTTTACCTGAAATTCCCAAAAGGTCCTGTAGCCAGTTGTTTTGTAAGTGATCTATATGTGTCTGTCCTGTTTTGTACAATAATAGATTATACAAAGTAGCTATAGACTTCATACCTGCCTTGTATGCTCTAATCCCCTTATCTATTTCCCCTAATGACCAATTCCCCTCGGCATTTTGAATCTGAATAAAATAATGTTGTCTTATCTGTAAGTATGCAAAAAAAATTACATCTGGATAACGCAAATTCGTTTTTTAGGGAGTTAAATGATTTAATCATATCCAAATTTACATCTTCAAGATGGTGAAGGTAAACCAGGCCTTTTTTTCCCATTCTTTAAATACATTAGTCACTAGGCTTGGTGCAAATTCTACATTGCCCCCTATAGGGGCAAATTTGGATAATCGATTCCTGATTTGTAATTCTTTTTTAAACTTATTCCAAGCTATGACAATGTTGTATATAACCTTTCTAGCTCTTATTTTTTTCGGGATATCTTTCATCCTTGCATGTAGTACCCCTAACAAAGAAATTGGAGCTAGTATGTCATTTTCAATCTGTTGATGTGATAGCGCCCCCTCTTTCGTAATCCAATCACTAGCTACCTTGACCATGCAGGACCAATTTTAGTACTTAATGTTGGGGAGTCCTAAACCTCCATATTCTCTTTTTTGCATTAATTTGCTAAGAGCAATTCTTGCTGTATTCCCTTTCAAGAGAAACCGTCTATATTGTGAATATAATTTTTTTAAGTCTCAATCTTTAATAAACAGAGGGAGGTTTTGACAAAGAAATAATATCTTAGGGAGGATAATCATTTTTAACAAATGTATTTTTGCTGAGGGAGATAATGGAAGATGTCCCCATTTTGAGAGTTTAGCAGCTATAGAGTGCCAAAGATTATTATAATTTATTTTGTACCATTCTCTGGGTTTTTCCTTAATGTGACTCCCAGATATCTAATCTGTTTTGAGGCTTCTTTAAATGGTATGGATTTCAAACTATTCTCATCCCTTTGTAACCACATGATCTCTGATTTAGCCTAATTTATCCTATATCCTGAGAAGGAACCAAAGTTATTAATTATATCTAGTAAGATGGGTATATTCTTCCCTGAATTACCCATAAAGAGCAGTAGGTCATCTGCATAAAATGAGAGGATTAGAGACATTTTTCCTATGGTAATACCTTCCAAATCTTTCCTCAGTCTTATTACCAGGCGATCTATTGATATATTAAATAGCAGCGGGGATAAAGGACATCCTTGTCTGGTTCCTTTTGCTATTGCTATTTTAGGTGTTACTGTCCCGTTAATTAGCAGGACAGAGGTTGGATTTCTATACATAAGTCTGACAAAAGCATTAAAGTTACCTAAGATTCCAAATTTCCCCAGAGATGTAAAAAGGTGGTCCCATGTGATGGAATCGAATGCCTTTTCTGCGTCTATTGTAATCAAGGATGCATCTTTTTTAAAGAGACACTGAACCCAAATTTTGGGTTTGCTCTCTTTATTTGAAAAAGAAGGCATCTAAGCTTTTTTTTTGTGGTTCAGCACTCTGGACAACACTTTTTTTTATTGATGGATGAATTTATCCACCAATCAGCAAGAACAACCCAGGTTGTTCAACAAAAATAGGCCGGCATCTAAACTTACATTCTTGCATTTCAAATAAAGATACCAAGAGAATGAAGAAAGTTTGATAATAGGAGTAAATTAGAAAGTTGCTTAAAATGTCATGCTCTATCTGAATCACGAAAGAAAATATTTGGGTTCAGTGTCCCTTTAATTTTCATCTCAGCTTTGTGTTTTAACCATAAATGTTCTATTAACAATAATACTCTCCTCATATTATTTGAGGGGTTTCTACCATTCATGAAACCTGTATGGTCTTGATGAATTAAAGGATCTAGAATTTGCTTTAATCTATTAGCTAAAATGGAGGCCAGTATTTTATAATCATTATTTAGGAGGGAGATGGGTCTATAGGCTTCCAGTGATTCTAAATCTTTATCCTTTTTTTGGGATAAGATTAATAATAGAGGCAGTAAAATAAGGCGATTCCATCTTGTTTTGTATAAAATATTGATTAAATAAATGTTGTAGGGTGGGTGTAATCTGATCTTTGATAGTCTTATAGAACTCAATGGAGATTTGATCCGGGCCCGGTGCTTTATTTAGTGCTGCCTTCTGAATAATTTTTATACATTTCTTCCTGTGTTATAGTGGCATTTAATATCTCGAGTTGCCCCCTTTCTAATTTTGGGACCTGAACTTCCCCCCAAAAGAATTCTTTTTTGTTTATATTTATGTTAGGATTAGTATAGATTTTTTGGAAATATTGTTAAAATATATCTTTGATTTCCAATGTATTTGTATATCTTTTTGTTTTATCCTTAATTACCTCTATGTAATTCTTCTTTTTACATGATTTGGTTAATAGAGATAACCATTTCACGACTTTACCATTAAAATTTATAAAAGCAGCGTTTTTCTTTAAGTCTGTTTGTTGCAGTTTCTGCTCCCCGAAAAAAAGCCTTTGCGGTTTCCAAAAAAATTTTCCACCTTATCTTTATATAAGCTATTATACAGGGAGTGCAGAATTATTAGGTAAGTTGTATTTTTGAGGATTAATTTTATTATTGAACAACAACCATGTTCTCAATGAACCCAAAAAACTCATTAATATCAAAGCTGAATAGTTTTGGAAGTAATTTTTAGTTTGTTTTTAGTTATAGCTATTTTAGGGGGATATCTGTGTGTGCAGGTGACTATTACTGTGCATAATTATTAGGCAACTTAACAAAAAACAAATATATACCCATTTCAATTATTTATTTTTACCAGTGAAACCAATATAACATCTCAACATTCACAAATATACATTTCTGACATTAAAAAACAAAACAAAAACAAATCAGTGACCAATATAGCCACCTTTCTTTGCAAGGACACTCAAAAGCCTGCCATCCATGGATTCTGTCAGTGTTTTGATCTCTTCACCATCAACATTGTGTGCAGCAGCAACCACAGCCTCCCAGACACTGTTCAGAGAGGTGTACTGTTTTCCCTCCTTGTAAATCTCACATTTGATGATGGGCCACAGGTTCTCAATGGGGTTCAGATCAGGTGAACAAGGAGGCCATGTCATTAGATTTTCTTCTTTTATACCCTTTCTTGCCAGCCACGCTGTGGAGTACTTGGACGCGTGTGATGGAGCATTGTCCTGCATGAAAATCATGTTTTTCTTGAAGGATGCAGACTTCTTCCTGTACCACTGCTTGAAGAAGGTGTCTTCCAGAAACTGGCAGTAGGACTGGGAGTTGAGCTTGACTCCATCCTCAACCCGAAAAGGCCCCACAAGCTCATCTTTGATGATACCAGCCCAAACCAGTACTTCACCTCCACCTTGCTGTCGTCTGAGTCAGACTGGAGCTCTCTGCCCTTTACCAATCCAGCCACGGGCCCATCCATCTGGCCCATCAAGACTCACTCTCATTTCATCAGTCCATAAAACCTTAGAAAAATCAGTCTTGAGATATTTCTTGGCCCAGTCTTGACGTTTCAGCTTGTGTGTTTTGTTCAGTGGTGGTCGTCTTTCAGCCTTTCTTACCTTGGCCATGTCTCTGAGTATTGCACACCTTGTGCTTTTGGGCACTCCAGTGATGTTGCAGCTCTGAAATATGGCCAAACTGGTGGAAAGTGGCATCTTGGCAGCTGCACGCTTGACTTTTCTCAGTTCATGGGCAGTTATTTTGCGCCTTGGTTTTTCCACACGCTTCTTGCGACCCTGTTGACTATTTTGAATTAAACGCTTGATTGTTCGATGATCACGCTTCAGAAGCTTTGCAATTTTAAGAGTGCTGCATCCCTCTGCAAGATATCTCACTATTTTTGACTTTTCTCAGCCTGTCAAGTCCTTCTTTTGACCCATTTTGCCAAAGGAAAGGAAGTTGCCTAATAATTATGCACACCTGATATAGGGTGTTGATGTCATTAGACCACACCCCTTCTCATTACAGAGATGCACATCACCTAATATGCTTAATTGGTAATAGGCTTTCGAGCCTATATAGCTTGGAGTAAGAAAACATGCATAAAGAGGATGATGTGGTCAAAATACTAATTTGCCTAATAATTCTGCACTCCCTGTATTCAACAAATTCATTCCATTTCCCCCTCATCCAATTCTGAAATTTTAGATCATTTACTAAATATCTGGGGAAGAAAAAGTTATTGGTTCCCTCTTCTCTCTGTTTCTTATATTGTACTTTAAGTGAGATACTGGCGTGGTCTGATAAGTAAATCTCATTAATCTCTGCTTTTATATTCTGACATAATAAATTTTCATTGACTAGAAAAAAATCTATCCTTGAAAAGGTTTTATATGTTTTAGACTCACATGTGTAGGCTCTTTGATCAGGGTTGTGCAGGCGACAAATATCTTTCAATTTAAGTGCTTTACAGAAACTAGCTAATATCCGTGCTTCTTTGTTATATTGCCTGATGGCCTTTGCCTTCAATCTGTCAAGTTTAGGATATTGGGTCATATTAAAATCTCCTACTACGATTAGGTTTGATTCTGTATATGATAGTAGCTTTATATATAATTTGTTCCAAAATTCTTCGTCTAATTGATTGGGGCCATATAGATTACATATAATATATTTTATCCTGGCGACCTCAATCTCTATAATTCAAAATCTCTCTTCTTCATCAAGCTCCTGTTGTATTATCTTAAAGTCCAATTTTTTATTAAAAAGGCATGCCACACCTTTCTTTCTCCCTTTACAAGGGGTTGCCACTACCTCCCTGACCCATTTAACTTTCAACTTATCAAGTTCTTGTCTATTTAAATGTGTATCTTGTAAAGGGAAATGTCAGGCTGGAAGCATTGAAGATATTGAATTATCCTTTTTCTCTTAATGGGGAGGTGATCCCTCCCACATTCCAAGATACAATGTTTAGCATGTTTTTAGACATTTATTTCCTCTACTGGCCTTTGTCCTAGCTGTGTTATTTTTGCGGGAGTACAATGTAGGGGGGCGGAAAAAATGACAGAGGAGGGATGGGAAGATGGAGGAGGGAGAAAAAAAAAAAGGAAAAAAAAAAGGTAACATCTAAGTTTTGCTGTATTATCCTTGGATAACATCCAACTTAACCATAAAAACAAAACAAGGGCATGGCAGCCCTTCACGGAGTGTCCCTTTTTAACCAATTTAAACCAACAACCCTTTCTGATTATTGGGACCTTATTTTTAATCAAACTAATATTATACCACATCTTGTCTCTTATAAGAGGCATATTCGAAAATTCGGAGAGATAATTACCTCTTATTTTTCCCATGTTACTTCAGACTATCTACAAATTGTCTAGCTTGGTGACTGGACTCAAAAAACAATGTTTCTGCATTATGGTACACTCTCAGTTTGGCCGGGTAAAGCACTGTCGCCTGAACTCCCATGTTAATAAGTTGTGTACATATTGACGTGATTTCTCATCTTTTATTGGACGTGTCCAATGAGAAATCTTGAAACAATAAAATCGTTTCTTCCCCTAGTTTAAGATGGAGTTTTTTTTTATAGTTTCTTAAAATACTAACCTTGTCCTGGAAGTTCAGGTATTTAATTATTACTGTACGACTTCTATTTTTACCTCTCCCTTGTTCTTTAAGTTGGCCTATCCTATACGCCCTTTCCACTAGGAGGGGACTGTTTTGCATGCCTAATATTTCTGGTAATTTTTTTTTTTTTTTTTTATTATATCAGAGAGTTTATTGGAATAGTTGCAACACCGTTTATAAAGTAAAAAACAATGAGACGCACTTTCAAGACACCGTAAAGTCTGTGTGTCATATATTTAACGGAAATACAGGCAAACACTAATGAAAGGTAAATAAGAAGTATTTAGATATTTAAAAAGAAAAAATTCTAAAATAAAAACATTTAAAAAATCTGGTTTAAAAATTATTTTTTGAAACAATCATGATTCAAGGGGCAGTCTACTTGATTTTTTTTAGCTATTTTTAAGATTTAATTTTCTTTATAAAATGTTATTTTAAATTACAACCATTAGAATCCACCATATTTATGAAGAAGAACACTTCTCTAGGAATATATATGTATATATTCCCTTTAGCTATTTTGCTGATTTTAAGATTCTATTTTATTTTTATTTATTTTTTTTTATTTTATTTTTTTAAAGATTTTTATTTGAGGTTTAAAACAAGGCATACATGGAGAATATAATAGAATTACACAATTAGAATTTTGGAATACAAACAATGTAAGGCATAGTATTATAGATTGGGTATATGCATTCCAAGAAGAAGTAAAAAAAAAAAAGAAGAGGGCACAACAAGTATAAAGTATACCAAATATGTTATATACCTCCATAATGAAAAATGAGGCCACTTTTGGACCTCCACTCCATATGAACATGCTATTGGAGGTAAGTACCAACTAAGGAGACCACTTTTGGATCTCAACTGAATTACCTCATTTTCTTTCTATACAGTAACTTAAGCAGAGTCAAATATAAACATAATAAAAATAACAATAAAAACAACAACACCAGGGGAGCCTTCCTCTATAGTAAAATATAACATCTGGTTATTGCTAGTATATACATTGTTTAAGGGGGCCATCTAGTTAGCCTTGAAAATCAACCTAGCCATATTGGGAGCTATATTATGCAAGTGGTTCTTAAAGAAGGAGTATTGTACCCCAAAGGGCATGTAAAAAATATCTACCAAACAATCAGGTTTTTAAGTATGCATAGTAGAACCCCCCTCCGGGAGCTGGCTGTATTCTCAGCTAACATGACATAGAGTTAATATAGTGTGGGGTTGGCAACTTGGCAGCATATTGGTTTTGTGCCTACTCTTTAGCCTAAGGTTTTATATATATTCGCATTGTGATATACTCTTTTGGACCTATCCTTTCTAGCAATCTAAATAAAACTCCATCCACATATTGTATCAGCTCAATTAGGTCAAGTGGACAATAACTTGAGAGTATTATGTCACCATAGCAGTTGGCGGTTAGGGTTGCATTTTTACTAAGATATTAAGAAGCCTGCTGGGAAATAGATACCTCTGATGGAGATAATAAATAGCTTGGTGACTAGAGCCTTAGGCGAACGCATTTAGTGTGTAGCTAGTAGTCTAGATATATTATATTGACATATCAGTAGGAGGTAAAGGCTAACTATATGCTAACATAACATAGGCTTAGTACAACCATCTGGGCATAGACAACTCAAGAGGAAACAGTAAGTAACAAGATCTTAGCCCTGAATGGAATTAGTGTGATGACCAACCAATGCATATAAATGTACATAAAAGGTTTACATTGCCCCATAATAAGAATAGCATCTTATTTTTTTTTCTATTTTTTTATAAAAGAAAAACTATAATGCTATAGGGGTTTATATAGAAAATTATGTGTGCACATATTTATAGCCCCCACAGTTACAGCAATCTATTAATAAGTAGGGGTCTAGCAAAAGTAACTGTCCCAGCAATTAACCCACACAATCAATGTCTATCGGCTTATAGTTCACTCAGTTGTGGGCACAGATCTTACCAGTCCCAGCGTACACAGCTTACCCGATACCAAGTTTTACTAGAGTCAAATGGTATGCAGTGGGAGAATTGCCATAATATTGAAAGTCCCTTTGAGTAATGGCAGCACTCTCAGACTGGGAGTCTTTGCCAGGGTGTGATACAAGTGTCTTAGCTGCTCCGCTCCAAATCACAATCCGTGTGACAGGGAACCACGGATCCTGCCTGCCAGCTCTTACAGTCTTAACCGGAGCGCTTTGATAAGTAGCAAAGTTACTCCCATGCCACTGGATGCTCTCTTGTACCGGTAGAGTGTTTTCAGTCCACTTGTGTCCCTGTACTTGCGATGTTGGTGCTGTAGTTTTAATGCTCCGTGCTACAGGTTGCTCAGTAGGCGACACTAAATCTTGCTTATTGCCGTCAGGTATGTTTATTAGGCCATCTCCTCCTCCTTCAGTCGCAGCTTGCTCGAATTGGGTAGATCGTTGGGCTGAAAGTATGGCACTAATCTTAGCCGGAACTCGGTCAAGGTGTGAGGGCGCCACTTGATCTGAGAAGCGCCCACGTGTACTATCCCCTCCATTTGTTTCCTCATTCTTCACTGTGGACACAGAATGTTTAATACCGCTTTGCACTGCAACAGCCCGTAGGTCATCCCATGCAGTGGACAATGAATGGAGCAGACTCGCAAAGTGCTCATCCAGCAAGCGGGTCACGGTATCGAGCGTCAAGGTAGTATTAGGCGCCATCTAATCAGTTTTCTGAATGAATGTGCTAAAATGTGGCTTAAGTGTGTCTTGCATACAGCTCCCCTAGTAACATCAAATATAGGGGTATTTTGAAGCAGTGTTAAACAGCTGCCTTGTAACCCAGTTTCCTGGGGGAGGTATAATGCGGCAGCCCTGGCCACGCAGACGGTCGGCCTTGCAGAAGGTAACGATCCCTTTGTGGCACAGCTAAAGAACATAGGCGATCAGCACTCTCGATCTGGATTTGTGCTTCAAATTGTCACAGGCTATTGCAGAGCAACGTTTTGCTATGTTTTAGATGAATATCTTGCAATTAAGGCTTTTAAAGACAATTAAAGCCAGGAGCTCCACAGAAATGCGTCCTGCCGCTTCAACCATAGGCCCCACCCCCCTATTTCTGGTAATTTAACTGATGCAAACTGTAGTAGATCCTGGTATTCTATAGCTTTGGAGAGACCTATGATCCTGATGTTGCTTCTCCTGGATCTGTCTTCCATGTTATCTATTCTGGATTGTAGTATTTTTTTTTCCTGTCTTGTGATTATCTGTTCTTGTGTATGTGATATGTCTTCAATGTCAGACACCCTACTTTCTACCTCTGTTATTCTGACTGCAAACTGTCTTACTTCTTGTGACAGTGAAATAAACTCTTTTTTTTTTTAGACTATCAAACTGTGGTGTCGTCATTTCTGTGATTTGTGTTTCAAGCATCTGGGAATCTATAAGCGCCATTTGTCTGTCGGTCTCAATAATACTCTCTGTTGAATCTTCAATGTGATTTTTATTTTTCTTCTCTCTTTGGGAGGCATACCTGGTGATCTAGACTTGTTGCAATTTAAGTACTTGTCCATTAATAGGGAGTTGTAATTATGCAGGTAAAAAATAAATAAATAATAATTTACCCCACTCTCTTATTCCAATTATTTAAATATGCAACAAGATATAAGGAAAAAAAGACAAAAGTGTGTTTAGTGTGGTGTGAGCAAAAAACAAAAAAGAATCGTGAAAGGAAAATAGACAAAGCACAATAAATCATAATATAACTGTGTAAACACACCATGAGCCCAATTACCTCCATACACCGGGCCACAGATGGCCCTGAGGAGGTCTGGAGGGCAAGACAATTGGAAGTAATTTTGCAACGTCTCTGGTCTGTAAGGAATATCCTCATGGATATGGAGTCTATTATCGTGCCCAGGAATTCCACCCTGGTACTGGGAACCAGAGAACTTTTTCCTAAGTTTATCTTCCATCAATGAGATTGAAGAAGAAGAAAAGCTCTTGAATGGTATTCTGCCAGCCAGCAGGACGGAACCTGGACCAGGATGTTGTCCAAGTATGGCGCTACTGCAATACCTCTGGATCTCGCCACCTCGAGCAGAGCCCCCAGAACCTTCATAAAGACTCTTGGAGCAATAGCCAGACCAAAAGGAAGAGACACAAACTGGAAGTGCTGGTCCAGAAAAGTGAATCTTAAGAATTTGAAGTGATCCTTGTGTATTGGCACATGTAGGTAAGCATCCTTCAAGTCTATCGTAGTCATGAACTGTCCCTCTTGATTTGAACTAAGGGCAGAATAGACCTTATCGTCTCCATCTTGAACGATAGGACTGACAGAAACTTGTTTAGGCACTTTAGGTCTAGAATCGAGTGAAACGTACCCTCCTTCTTTGGGACCACAAAAAGTTTTGAGTAGTACCCTAGACCTCTCTCTGATAGAGGTACTGGCACAATTACTCACAGGGAGGAAAGATCCCTCACGCATCCTAGATAAGCTTCTTGTGTTTCTGGTCTTGAAGACAGGTTTGATAAGAGGAATCTGCCCCTGGGCAGATGAGATTTGAAACCTATCCTGTAACCCTGAGAGATGACCTCTAGAACCCAAGGGTCTTGCACATCCCCCAACCAAGCCTCCACAAAGAGAGATAGTCTGCCCCCAACACGATCCAATGCCGGATCGGGGGCCGCCCCTTCAGGCTGACTTTGTTTTGGCGGGGCTTCTTGTTCTGCTTGGAATTATTCCAAGATTGAGATGGTTTCCAAGTTCCCTTGGACTGCTGGCGTTGGTATTTATACGAACGAAAGGGACGAAAATTTGGATCTTTTCCTTTAGGTTTATTCTTCTTATCCAGCGGTAGAAAGACAACCTTGCCCTCAGTGACCGTGGATATGATAGAGTCCAGGCCTGGAATGAAAAGAATCTTCCTCTTAAATGGAAGGGAAAGCAATCTAGATTTTGAAGTCATGTCCACAGACCAAGACTTCAGCCAGAGAGCCCTACGGGCTAGAACAGAAATACCTGATGTTTTGCATTCAGGCAAAAAATCTGCATGTTTGCATCACAGATGAAAGAATTAGCTACCATCAATGCCTTAATTCTTTCCTGGATCTCATCAAGGTTGAGTTTCCACCTCGATCATCTCCGATAGAGAGTAGCACCAATAGGTAGCGGCTCTAGCTACCGCAGCAACCACCGCTGCAGGCTGAAACAAGTACCCCATGTGCTGAAACATTTTTCTTAATAGAGTTTCTAGCTTCTTATCCATGGGCTCCTTAAACGACGAACTATCCTCAAGCGGGATAGTGGTGCGCTTAGCAAGCGTGGAGATATCTCCATCCAGCTAAGGGACAGACCCCCACAACTCTAATTGAGAGTCTGGAACGGGGAACAATTTCTTAAACGAAGAAGGGGAAAAAGAAGATCTAAGTCTCTCCCATTAGTTCTTAATAATATTTGCCATCTTTACGGGAACCGGGAAGTCTGTAGCACCACCCTGTCCTCATAAACCTTGTCAAGCTTAGGAATAAAAGGTTCTTCGGGTAATTTAGGTTCCGGAACCTCTAACGTAGCCAACACTTTCTTTAACAGAAAGCATAAGTGCTCGATCCTAAATCTAAAGTCTGGTTCCTCCACAGCTGGAGGTTTAGAGGCAGCAGATTCCGACCCAGAAGGAGCCTCCTCTGAACTATCAGAGGCGTCTTCATCAACAGATATTATAGTATCAGATAAATCCAACAAATTGGTAGATGACCCCAGGGAAGGATAGCAATATTTGACCTTTTGCTTGTGCTTAGCAGGCCGAATTAAAGCACTGAAGGTCGCAGACACTGCCGTATTTAACTGTTCAGAAAAGTCTGGCGGTAAGAGGGCCCCCTCCGAAGGAGGGTTAGCAGTGCAATGGGAGGCCTCCTGACAATAAAAACAGATATTAGATTTAGGAAAAGAGAGAGTACCCTCTAACGCATCAGCTTGCGCTTTTAAGATGGACAATAGAACAAGATAAATGGCACCTTTATACCCCCAATGGCCGGGGCATTCATCACCTCCTATGACCAAGGCCCCACATAGAAACCGCTTCTTCTCCTGTAAACTGCCAAAAATAACAGGCCATGCAGTTATCTCAAAAAACGAAAGTAAAACCTAAATGTTCCACATCTGCCTGAGCCTCATCTCACACATATCGCAGCATAAAACATAATAAAGCAAGTTATGTATAAATCCCCTCTGTTCAATAACCTCCTTCCGGAGATATTAACTCTTGATTCTATACAGATAAAAGGAGTCACACTGTGACCCTGTCTTCTTACGTTATCATATGAGATAAAATGAAACAATCTTACCGCAATCTCTGCCATGGAACAGACACACAGCCTCTCAAGTTTGACAGTCTTGTAGCATCGCACCTGACATGGACTTGAGTGATAGAAGCAGGCAGTGAAACTTGTCAACACTGATTGCTTAGGAGCTGTTAATTTGAGTCTGGATGGTTTCGCAAAAAGACTCTCCCTGCATCTCCAGACCCTTACATTAGTCAATGCTCTCACTGAGAGGCTGACAAGACTACTTAAAACTCCAGTACCATACCGAAGAGTACTACCCTCCATAAGAGACAACTCCGAATCTTCCGACACTTCTCTGCCCTCCTCCTGTGACGAAAAGAAAAGAATGACTGGGGGATGAGGGGAGTGGGGGAGGTATTTAAGCCTTTGGCTTGGGTGTCTTTGCCTCCTCCTGGGGGTCAGGTTCTGTATTTCCCAAAAGTAAGGAATGAAGCCGTGGACTCTCCTCATATTAAGATGGAAATCTACTACAAATGATCTCCTGCAAATTAACACATTTACAAGACATATATTTCCTCAAATTAGGAGATATTTTTTTCTGCTGCTGCTCTTTTAACTGTCAATAACTGTCATAAGCTCAGAAATGTGCATGTGTCTGGCGTACTATATGAAGGGCCAGGCCTACCCGGATACCAGGAGATTTCCCAGAGGGCCACTTCAGGGCCACATAAGTTGGTGAAGCATAGACTGCAGAGGGAGCCTCCAAGTAGGTCAAGGAGTGAGCCTTGTGCGCACGTACAGTGCATCTGTTCTTGCAAGGCTACTCCTGGCAACAGGGCTGCGGGTGGCAGGCAGACCAGTGGCCGCATCTGCATCGCTGCTTGCTGCAGAGCCACATCAGTTGGAGAAGCAGAGCCTGCAGAGGGATGGAGGCTCCAGGGAGGTCACAGAGCACGCACAACGCATCTGTTATTGTAAGGCTGCTCTGCTCCTGGGAGAAGGGCAACAGGTAGTGGGCAATCAGTGGTTGAATTCACACTGCTGCCTGGATGAGAGAAGTAAAGTTTTTGGTAGACTCAGAAGAGGGAGCACACGGAGCGGCCAGACTTGTCAGCCAGGTGAGAGGTGGGGGGATCTCTGTTGGTCGTCAACATTTTCCAGGGCAACTTTAATTTCCCAGTCAGGCCCTGACTATAGGGCAGCAGTTTTGCAAGAATGTTGTCCATGCAAGAGCACTAGATGGCAGCACTATTTCCTGCCATTTAGTGCTCCAGACACCTACCTAGGTATCGCTTCAACAACAGAGCCAATTTGATAATAATAAATTGGGGAACAAATTAAAAATGGTAAGCTCTGATTCACAAAATAATATTTTTGGGATTTCATATTCATTTAAGAACCATACTTTTAAATGTATCCAATAACCAGGTATTATCTTTTTTTTGCTTCACTTTTTTACTTTCACTTTTTTACATTCACCTACACCTTATCAAAAATACACCCATCGCAGATGATATCAAATAAATGCAACAATGTAGTCATACAGACCTTCTTCTGAAATATCTTTCTCCTTTTTTTCTTCATAGTAGAGATAGTTACTGCAGTCATCGCCTGACCAAAAATTGTCACAAATGCACTTCACTTCATTACTGCATATCTGAAATTAACAACGTCATATAAAAAATGATGAGATTTTTATAACAGAATAGAAAACAGGTGAAAAATAAAGAGCAATTTTGCATAATGCACACAGTAAGGAGAGGGGGAAAAAAATGGAAAAAATATTTTTAGAAAATAGTTAAAGGGATACTAAACCCAATTTTTTTTCTTTAATGATTCAAATAAAGCATGCAATTTTAAGCAACTTTCTAATTTTCTCCTATTATCATTTTTTTCTTTGTTCTCTTGCTATCTTTCGGCTAGATTATGAGTTTTGCGTTATGAGCGGCTCGGTGCTAACTTGCAAGTTATTTCCACTGCTCACCTCCCTATAGCGCTGCTATTACAGGTTTTCATAAACCCGCTGTTAGCAAGCAATATTGCAGCGTTGAGCAAAATTGAGCTCCATACCGCACTCAAATACCAGCGCTGCTTTGAGCTGGTTTTACGTGCTCGTGCACGATTTCCCCATAGACATCAATGGGGAGAGCTGGCTAAAAAAAAGCCAAACACCTACAATAAAGGAGCGTAAAGCTCCGTAACGCAGCCCCATTGATTCCTATGGGGAAACAAAATTTATGTTTACACCTAACACCCTAACATAAACCCCGAAGTCTAAACACCCCTAATCTGCCACCCCGACATCGCCGACACCTACATTACAATTATTAACCCCTAATCTGCCACCCCCAATGTCGTCGCTACCTACCTACACTTATGAACCCCTAATCTTCCGCCCCCAACGTCGCCGCCACTATACTAAAGTTATTAACTCCTAACCCTAAGTCTAACCCTAACCCTAACACCCACTAACTTGAACATAATTAAAATAAATCTAAATAAAAATTACAATTAATACCTAAATCATTCCTATTTAAAACTAAATACTTACCTATAAAATAAACCCTAAGCTAGCTACAAAACCCTAATAAACCCTAAGCTAGCTATCTTAGGTTTTATTTTTATTTCACAGCTAAATTTGTATTTATTTTAACTAGGTAGACTAGTTAGTAAATAGTTACTAACTATTTACTAGCTACCTAGCTAAAATAAATACAAATTTATCTGTAAAATAAAACCTAACCTGAGTTACACTAACACCTAACCTTAAACTACAATTAAATCAATAGGATTTTTTCACCTTTAATGCCGATTGGCTGATAGAATTCAGCCAATCGGAATTCAAGGGACACCATCTTGGATGACGTCCCTTAAAGGAACCTTCATTCTTCAGTAGCCGTCGTCAGAAGAGGATGCTCTGCGCCGGATGTCTTGAAGATGGAGCCGTTCCGCGTCGGAAGGATGAAGATAGAAGATGCCATCTGGATGAAGACTTCTGCCTGCCTGGAGGACCACTTCTTGCCATCTGGATGAAGACTTCTCCCGGCTTTGTTGAGGACTTCTTGCTGCTTGGATGAAGACTTCTCCCGGCTTCGTTGAGGATGGATGTCCGGTCTTCAACTGTAAGTGGATCTTCGGGGGTTAGTGTTAGGTTTTTTTAAGGGTTTATTGGGTGGGTTTTATTTTTAGCTTAGGGTTTGGGCTGAAAAAGAGCTAAATGCCCTTTTAAGGGCAATGCCCATCCAAATGCCCTTTTCAGGGAAATGGGGAGCTTAGGTTTTTTAGATAGGATTTTATTAAAGTTTTTGGTTGTGTGGGTGATGGGTTTTACTGTTGGGGGGTTGTTTGTATTTTTTTTACAGGTAAAAAAGCTGATTTCTTTTGGGCAATGCCCCGCAAAAGGTGCTTTTAAGGGCCATTGGCAGTTTTGTTTAGGCTAGGGTTTTTTTTATTTTTGGGGGGGGGTGTAATTAGTTTAAATATTTGATAATTTCTTTTTATTTTGTGTAATTTAGTGTTTGTTTGTTTTTGTAATTTAGTTAATTGTATTTAATTAATGTAATTTATTTAATTGTAGTGTAAGGTTAGGTGTTAGTGTAACTCAGGTTAGGTTTTTTTTTAACAGGTAAATTTGTATTTATTTTAGCTAGGTAGCTAGTAAATAGTTAATAACTATTTAGTAACTAGTCTACCTAGTTAAAATAAATACAAACTTACCTGTGAAGTAAAATCAAAACCTAAGATAGATACAATGTAACTATTAGTTATTTTGTAGCTAGCTTAGGTTTTATTTTATAGGTATTTAGTTTTAAATAGGAATTATTTAGGTATTAATTGTAATTTTTATTTAGATTTATTTTAATTATATTAAAGTTAGTGGGTGTTAGGGTTAGGTTTAGGGGTTAATAACTTTAGTATAGTGGCAGCGATTTTGGGGGCAGCAGATTAGGGGTTAATAACAGTAATGTCGGTTGTGGCGATGTTAGGGACAGCAGATTATGGGTTAATAATATTTAACTAGTGTTTGCGATGCGGGAGTACGGCGGTTTAGGGGTTAATATGTTTATTCTAGTGGCGGCGATGTCGGGAGCGGCAGATTAGGGGTTAATAATTTTATTTTTGTGTTTGCGATGCGGGAGGGCCTCGGTTTAGGGGTTAATAGGTAGTTTATGGGTGTTAGTGTACTTTTTAGCACTTTAGTTATGAGTTTTATGTTCCGGCTTTGTAACATAAAAGCCATAACTACTGACTTTCAGTTTACGGTATGGATCTTGATGGTATAAGCTGTACCGCTCACTTTTTGGCCAGACAGGTAAATTCGTAAAACCGGCGCTATGGAAGTCCCATTGAAAAAGGACTTTTTGAAAGCTGAGGTAGTTACGTTGCGTGACGGCCAAAAAAGTGTGTGGTACAGCTGTAGCTACAAGACTCGTAATACCAGCGGTAGTGAAAAAGCAGCATTATGAGGCTTTTTCACTCATAACGCAAAACTCGTAATCTAGCCGTTTGTTTGAAAAAGAAGTAATCTAAGCTAAGGAGCCATCCCATTTTTGGTTCAGCACCCGGCATAGCGCTTGCTGATTGGTGGCTACATTTAGCCACCAATCAGCCAGCGCAGACCTAGGTGCTGAACCAAAAATAGGCCAGCTCCTAAGCTAACATTCTTGCTGAATCATGAAAGAAAAAATGTGGGTTTTGTATCCCTTTAAGCAGTGTTAAATTAAATAAGTAATATAATGATTCAAGATAAATTGGATTTAGTAGCTATAACAGAGACATGGTACAATGACTCTCACGACTGGGAAACAGTCATACCTGGTTACATCTTGTTTAAAAAAAATAGAGTAGGAAAAAAAGGGGGCGGAGTTGCTCTGTACGTGAAAGACAATATTAAAGTAACTGAAATTGTAGAAAAAATCACAATGTAGAAAGTGTTTGGGTAACTATAGAAACTGAAGGGAAACAGGTGTTTAGAATAGGAGTAGTATATAGACCACCATTACAGGATGAAGCATCAGACAATTTATTAATTGATGAAATAGCCAAAATTACAATGAAGGGCAATGTTATTGTAGTGGGGGACTTTAATATGCCTGATGTAGACTGGGAAGTACCTGTTGCCAAATCAACTAGAAGTAAATATATCCTGGAATCTTTACAAGGGGATTCTCTTGAGCAACTAGTAAAAGAACTAACACGTAAAGGAACTATATTAGATTTAGTACTTACAAACAGTGATATAGTATCTGAGGTGTCCGTGGGTGAGAACTTAGGCTCTAGTGATCATCAGTCTGTATGGTTTAATATTCAGGCAAAGGTACTGAGCAACCATAGTGAAACAAAAGTCTTAGACTTTAGATCTACTGATTTTTCTTACATGGGCAGATACCTAGATGAATCCCTAAAAGGGATGGCACAAATTAGAGGAGTACAAGAACAGTGGGAATATTTTAAAAATGCTATTCTAGATGCAACTAAACACTGTATTAGGCTTGTTTGTAAAAGTAAAAGAAAAAGAAAACCAATATGGTTTTCAAGAAAAGTAGCACATGCAGTTAAGACAAAAAAGACAGTCTATAAAAAATTCAAACTCACTGGCTCAGAAGAGGATAACGAAAAATTGAGAAACTATCAAAAGATGACAAAGCAGTTAATCAGAAAGGCTAAAGCTGATGCAGAAGAGAAAATAGCACAATCTGTAAAAAATGGTGACAAAACCTTCTTTAGATATATCAGTGAAAAGAGAAAAACTAACAGAGGGATAGTTAGACTCAAGAATGAGGATAGAGTAGTGGAAGAAGATAAACAAATAGCAAACTGTTTAAATGATTACTTTTGTTCAGTCTTTACAACAGATGGTAAAGATAGTGAGATTCTATTAAGGGATGTTACTGTAAATAAGGTGAGTAGTACTTTTCTTTTTACAGAGGAAGAGGTTTCAAGGGCTTTATCAAAAATAAAAGTTAATAAGTCTGTGGGTCCAGATAATATTCATCCAAGGGTTCTAAGAGAACTTCGATCCGTAATAGCTACTCCATTAGCTGATTTATTTAATCAGTCACTTCTAACAGGAGTTGTTCCAAAAGACTGGGAAATTGCCAATGTAGTCCCTCTTCATAAAAAGGGTAGTAGGGAAGATTCTACTAACTATAGGCCAGTCAGTTTGACCTCAATTGCAGGGAAATTAATGGAAACTCTTTTAAAGGAAAGACTTGTATCTTTCATTCAGATAAACAACTTAGAAGACAAAGGACAGCATGGTTTCACTGCTGGAAAATCATGCCTGACTAATCTAATTGATTTCTTTGACCATGTAACTAAAATAATAGACCAGGGAGGAGCCGTAGATGTTGCATATCTAGACTTTAGCAAAGCATTTGACACTGTCCCACACAACAAACTTATTCACAAAATGTATTGCCTTGGAATAGATGCTAAGATTGATTAAGTGGGTAGAATGCTGGCTTAAAGATAGACGACAGAGGGTTTCAATTAATGGAGTACATTCAAATGAGGCATCAGTTACTAGTGGTGTTCCCCAAGGGTCAGTTCTTGGGCCTGTTTTGTTTAACATGTTCATAAGTGATATTGGAAGTGGGCTTAAGGGGAAGGTTTGCTTGTTTGCTGATGATACAAAAATTTGTAACAGGGTAGATGTTCCAGGAGGAGTGTATCAAATGAACTGTGATATTAATAAACTAGAGGACTGGTCAAATAAATGGGATCTGAAATTTAATATTACCAAGAGCAAAATTATGCATATAGGATCCAAAAACCCAAAGGCCAATTATAGTCTCAATGGTACATTACTGACTGTAATTAAAGAAGAAAGGGATTTGGGAATTATTATTTCAGATGATTTAAAATTTGGTACACAATGCCACAGTGCAGCCAGCAAGGCCAGTCAAATGCTTGGTTGCACTGGAAGAGTTTTTAGTAGCAGAAATAGCAAGGTTCTTATGCCACTTTACAGATAATTAGTTAGACCAAATCTGGAATACTGTGTACAGTTCTGGAGACCATATCTTCAGAAAGATATAAATAAACTAGAAGCTGTCCAAAGGAGGGCTACTAAAATGGTACATGGTCTAAAATATAAAACGTACAAAGAAAGACTCTGTGATCTAAATATGTATACTTTAGAGGATAGAAGGGAAAGAGGTGACATGATAGAAACCTTCAAATATATGAAGGGACTTAATAAAATAGAAGCTGAAAGCATTTTTCACAAAAAAATAAATGCCAAAACAAAGGGCCACTATCTAAAGTTAGAGGGTAGCACATTTTTTTACAGAAAGGGTGGTGGATTCATGGAATGAACTTCCATTTGAGGTGGTAAACACAAAGACTGTAAAGGAATTTAAAAATGCATGGGACATGCATAAGGCTATCCTAAGGAAAAAGTAACATGTAATATGGGTAGACTTGATGGGCCTTTTTGGTTCTTATCTATCGTCAAATTCTATGTTTCTATGTTTCTAAGATAGGCGTCAAATCCCACTGAAGTTTAACTGAACATACATTTATTTATTTTTATTTATATTTAGAGAGAAAGAACATTAATATTGCATAAAAATGTCAGGCTTTATATTGCAGAACCAGCAATAGTGTATGAAACATTTATGCTACAAAAGGAAGAGTCATTTAAGCACATTAGAATTATTGTAGTCGTGTTTTATCTGAAAAAAAGATATCAATGCATTTCTAGTAAAGAACATACAGTACTTACTCCGTGTCCTGAACATATTTTGCTTGTGCTGCCCAAACAAGTGCTAAAGTTAAAGGAATCAATTGGAAGACATCTGCGGTCAAGACACATCATTCCGGAGCCACATGGAGTTCCATCTTCCACATAACCAAGATCAGTCTCCTCATCAAGCTTCACATGACCACCACTGCCAAAAATAATTATATCATTAATAGAAGAACTCTGCAATAGCTTTGTATACAAATGTACACAACATGAACAAAATGGTTGTCTGGTTCAGTTCTTATTGAAACAAAATTATTGTTCATACCAGAGACAAAAGCTTTGTACTTAAAGGGACATTAAAATATGTTTTTTATTTATGCATCAGAAATGATTCACAGGATTACAAAACATTTACGTGAAAAATAAATATTTTAAAAGTATTTAAAACGGTAATTATGTTAGTATAATATGGACTGTTTTGCAGGCCCGGGACACACTCCTACCTTGACAGACCAATGGGATGTTGTTTATCTCATTTTGTCTGCTTTGGCAAATTAGGGACAGATAGAAACAAACTCCTGTACATATCAAATGAGCACTCTGTAGTATTAAGGAATATTAGGGTACTGCATTCCAGCTTTTCTGGGCGAGGTGGCGGATAATTACAGGAAAAGCAGGAAAAATCATGGAAGTACATTGCTAAGTTTTTTATGTGGTATACAATTTTAAGTGTAATGCCCCTAAAACTATCATAATTTAATAAAATACTTTCACCTAGATTACGAGTTTTGCGTTAGAGGCTGTGCAGTGCTAACGAGCAGTTTATGCTCACCGCTCACTTACAGACAGCGCTGGTATTACGGGTTTTTACAAACCAGACAAGAAGTGAGCGTTGAGCAAAATTTTGCTCATTACCACACTCCAATACCAGCGCTGCTTACGTTAGCGGTGAGCTGGTGTAACGTGGTCGTGCACGATTTCCCCATAGGAATCAACAGGGAGAGCCGGCTGAAAAAAAGTCTAACACCTGCCAAAAAGCAGCGTAAAACTCCTTAACGCAGCCCCATTGATTCCTATGGGGAAATAAATTTTATGTCTACACCTAACACCCTAACATGAACCCCGAGTCTAAACACCCCTAATCTTACACTCATTGACCCCTAATCTGCCGCCCCCGACACCTACATTATAATTATTAACCCCTAATCTGCCGCTCCGGACAACGCTGCCACCTACATTATACTTATGAACCCCTAATCTGCTGCCCCCAACATCGCCAACACCTACATACTATTTATTAACCCCTAATCTGCCGCCCCCAATGTCGCCGCAACCTACCTACTATTTATTAACCCCTAATCTGCCGCCCCCAACGTCACCGCCACTATAATAAATATATTAACCCCTAAACCGTCGCACTCCCGACTCCCAAACATTAGTTAAATATTATTAACCCCTAATCTGCTGGCCCTAACATCGCTGCCACCTACCTACATTTATTAACCCCTAATCTGCTGCCCCAACGTCGCCGCCACTATATTAAAGTTATTAACCCCTAAACCTAAGTCTAACCCTAAACCTAACACCCCCTAACTTAAATATAATTAAAAAAAATCTAAATAAAATTCCTATCATTAACTAAAGTATTCCTATTTAAAAATAAATACTTACCTGTAAAATAAACCCTAAGCTAGCTACAATATAACTAATAGTTACATTGTAGCTATCTTAGTATTTATTTGTAATTTACAGGCAAGTTTGTATTTATTTTAACTAGGTAGAATAGTTGCTAAATAGTTATTAACTATTTACTAACTACCTAGTTAAAATAAATACAAAAGTACCTGTAAAATAAAACCTAACCTAAGTTACAATTACACCTAACACTACACTATAATTAAATTAATTCCCTAAATTAAATACAATTAAATACAATTAAATAAAATTAGCGAAAGTACAACCCCCCCACTAAATTACAGAAAATAATAAACAAATTACAAGCTTTTTAAACTAATTACACCTAATCTAATCCCCCTAACAAAATAAAAAAAAAACCTACACTAAATTACAAATAGCCCTTAAAAGGGCCTTTTGCGGGGCATTGTATATGTATATATGTATGTATCTATACCTATTTTTAAATATATATATATATATATATAAAAAACACTATATATATATATATATATATATATATATATATATATATATATATATATATATAAAGAATAAATAGAACATATTCTGCTATGTGAAGAACATTGGAATGTGAAATATTACTATTTCATATCGGGTTAGCGCACTTTAGAAAACGCAATCAGGTTTGCGTGCGAGTAAGGCTGTTTGTGCTCCATTGAACTTTATAGGGGGAATACGTTAGTGCTGTCACAATATTCCAAGTTCAGCTTTTTGCGCGCGTTGGGTTTTTGCATGTGCAACATTTTTTACTTTCAACTTGTAATATGAGCACTATCCGACGTGCACAAAAAGCCTCTGTCTAATGAAATTAACACACTCCACTCGTAATCTAGCCCATAGTATGCGATATACAGAAATCATCAGAGGCATTTTACACTTTTTAATGTACTTACTTTTTTGGGGCTATTCACTCTGTGGAACAACATGCTCATTAAACACATGTAACTATACAAAGCATTTAATTAGGATTAACATCAATAATAGGTAATTAGCATAAATTACACATGGCTGATCTGTGGTCAGAAATTTTAACATCCGTTTCCTGGCATTCTCTCCAGTGCATAACCATCTGTTTTTTTTGTTATTCGTGCCACTCAGTGGGAGCCTTCATTGGAGGAGATGTAGCAGTCTCAGATGTCAAGATATCCATTACAGATTCATGACAGTTTTTGAGACGGTGACGGAGATCACACACATTCAGAAGTGGTTTTCGGCCTTGCCATTTATGCACAGAGATTTGACTGGATTGCTGAAATCTTTTAATTATATTGTGCACTGTAGAAGGTGAAATGCCCCAAATCCTACTGATTTTGTCTTTGGGGAATGTTGTTCTCAAAGTGTTGAATTATTCGCTGACGCATCTGTTGGCAGATTGGCGAGCCTCGACCCATCCTTGCTCATGAAGGACTAGGCCTTTTTTGGAGGCTCCTTATATAGACTACGATTGCCTCACCTGTTTAATATCACCTTCTTATTTCAACTTGTTACATCGCTATTAGTCCTAAATTTGCAGTCATCAGATTTGAAATGAGTGTATATTTTTAAAAATACATTAAATTCAAAGTAAAACATCAAATAATGTGTTAATAATGTGTTTTCAATATAGTACAGGGTGTATTGAATTTTCAAATTACTCTTTTTGTTTGTTTTTTTGCATTTTCGATACTGTCCCAACTTTTTCGGAATTGGGGTTGTAAATTGTTACTAATATATGTAGGGCTAAAAGCAAGTAATAGCATAATATTGATACCTGCAATTGTAGATTTTCCCCTGGTTTGTGACTGAAGTTGCTGTAACTTCCCCATCCAATTCCCCTAGTCGTGGTACATTTGAAATATTTGTACACAACAGATAACCACATAGCACATCTCTGTAAAACAAAGAAAAACAAAACAAAATGTTAATTGTATGCAGCATGTACAGAAAAAAGTGAAATATGGCATCTGTGAAAAGTACTGATTTCTATAAAAAAAATAAAAAAAAATAAAACCACAAATACGAGCAACAACAAATGTTTGGTAATTTTTTTCAGGCAGTGAAAAATATCGGTAGGATGAGTTGCTATTACACAGGAGTAGCAGAGAGAGCAAACTTTTTTGCCATCATGCCATGTGATCTTCATAGATTAGGGAAGAATTTAAACTTAGTTCTGCCCTACGCCCAAAATATGTGACTCCCCACTCAACCTGGAGATAATACACCATTAAATGTTGTAAACAGACTCTCCATTTCATATAATGTTCTATCAGAATGGAGAAATGAGTGATCACTCTTTAATAAATAGCCTCAGTCATAAGAAGGGGTATGGGCAATCAGAGGCCATAACATTTAGTCCATTTATTTTAAGATATGGCATTTCCTCCCAGGATGAAGGCTTCTGCTGCCTAAAATGGGTGTCCAAAGAGTAAGTAAACTGCCATATTAACATTAACATGGATTACATGAAAACCAGTCGTTTCACTGAGCCATTATTTTAAATAGGAGTGTCCTCTTGTCTGCATTGGGGCTGAGTTACTGTTTTTTTACAACCTGTCCCAGGAATCAAACTTTAGATCTATATAAAAGGCCTTCTAAGGCACTTCCCCTGCCCTTCAACTTTCCTTTTAGATACTAATTAGGAAGGCCGGCCTAACCTGTAATTAATTACAGTGGATGAGTAAGAAGTCAGGGTTTTTCTATTTTAACATTAGTCGAATAGTGACTTTTTTCTCCTTGCAGGTAACTTTTTTCTTCTCCCTAGTAACCATTTAACTTAGTAGTTAATTACATTTCCCAGACCTGCCCATGATTATATACTTTATGCAATGCACCTACTGTATTTCCTATTATCATATATAATCACAACTGAAACTTGTAAACAAAGTTATCAGGCAAATAGCATTATTATACATACTCTCTAGGGGTTACTGTCAATAGAAAATTGTGTTAACATTATTGGATTTGTTTGATGTTACTGTTAGTTGTAAAGTGTATAACTACAATGTAATCTAGTCCAAGATATATTATTTGTATGTATATGGATGGGTTAGAGGACTTTGAATATGAAATGGAATGTTGAAGTAAAAATATCTGGAGTCTTGAAAAAAAGGGGTACGATGCAGTAAAATGTAATTGTTAGGGACATTTAAGGTAATTGATACAACAAAGATCCATTTAGGCTTCTGCTGTGCCAGGAAGGAGGGTACAAAATTTCACTGTAGTAAATGCCTTAATAGTACTATTTGAGGCTCTCCAATCTCTACAAACCCTATGTTACTCATAACTGGATAGACCGGACAAGTATCCTATAATATAAAAGGCCAAGTGTGTTTGTCCGAAGCTGTCATGCGCAGTAGAGACAGCATGAGGACAAACACACCTGGCCTTACCTGACACTTGTTTGCGCCAAAAGTGGGCGTGACCAGGCATGGTCGGGGCAAGGTCGGGCGTGGTGTGGCGTGGTTGGCACAAGAGAGAGGGGAGAGAAATAGAACGAGAGGAGGAGAGACAAAAAGAGATAGGAAAGAGCTAAAGAGAGGGGGAAGAGCAGAAGAGAGGGGGGAGAGAGAGCGAAATAGAGGGAAAGAGCAAAAAAGAGGGGAAAGAGCAAAATAGAGGGAAGAGAGAGAAAAAGAGAGGGGGGAAAGAGAGCAAAAGAGATGGGGGAGGGAGAGCAATAGAGAGGGGGAGAGAGAGAGAGAAAGAGAGGGATGGAGAGAGAGAGCAAAAGAGAGGGGAGAGAGACAGAGCAAAAGAGAGGTGGGAGAGAGAGAGCAAAAGAGAGGGGGAGAGAGCAAAAGAGAGGGATGGAGAGAGAGAGCAAAATAACATAATTTATGCTTACCTGATAAATTTATTTCTCTTGTGGTGTATCCAGTCCACGGATCATCCATTACTTGTGGGATATTCTCATTCCCAACAGGAAGTTGCAAGAGGACACCCACAGCAGAGCTGTCTATATAGCTCCTCCCCTAACTGCCATATCCAGTCATTCGACCGAAAACAAACAGAGAAAGGAGAAACCATAGGGTGCAGTGGTGACTGTAGTTTAAAATTAAAAAATACCTGCCTTGAAATGACAGGGCGGGTCGTGGACTGGATACACCACAAGAGAAATAAATTTATCAGGTAAGCATAAATTATGTTTTCTCTTGTAAGGTGTATCCAGTCCACGGATCATCCATTACTTGTGGGATACTAATACCAAAGCTAAAGTACACGGATGAAGGGAGGGACAAGGCAGGTACTTAAACGGAAGGTACCACTGCCTGTAAAACCTTTCTCCCAAAAATAGCCTCCGAAGAAGCAAAAGTATCAAATTTGTAGAATTTTGAAAAAGTATGAAGCGAAGACCAAGTCGCCGCCTTGCAAATCTGTTCAACAGAAGCCTAATTTTTAAAGGCCCATGTGGAAGCCACAGCTCTAGTAGAATGAGCTGTAATCCTTTCTGGAGGCTGCTGGCCAGCAGTCTCATAGGCTGAGCGGATTATGCTTTTTAGCCAAAAAGAAAGAGAGGTTGCCGAAGCCTTTTGACCTCTCCTCTGTCCAGAGTAGACAACAAACAAAGCAGATGTTTGACGAAAATCTTTAGTAGCTTGTAAGTAAAACTTTAAAGCACGAACCACGTCCAGATTGTGTAATAGATGTTCCTTCTTTGAAGAAGGATTAGGACACAAAGACGAAACAACAATCTCTTGATTGATATTCTTATTAGATACCACCTTAGGTACCTTAGGTACGCAGAACTACCTTATCTGCATGGAAGATCAGATAAGGGGAATCACATTGTAAGGCAGATAACTCGGAAACTCTACGAGCCGAGGAAATAGCTACCAAAAAAAGAACTTTCCAAGACAAAAGTTTGATATCTATGGAATGAAGAACTTTAAGAACCAAATTTAAACTCCATGGTGGAGCAACAGGTTTAAATACAGGCTTGATTCTAACTAAAGCCTGACAAAATGCCTGAACGTCTGGGACATCCGCCAGACGCTTGTGCAAAAGAATAGATAGCGCAGAAATCTGTCCCTTTAAGGAACTAGCTGACAATCCTTTCTCCAATCCTTCTTGGAGAAAAGATAATATCCTGGGAATCCTGACCTTACTCCATGAGTAGCCCTTGGATTCACACCAATAAAGATATTTCCGCCATATCTTATGATAGATTTTCCTGGTGACAGGCTTTCGTGCCTGAATTAAGGTATCAATGACTGACTCGGAGAAACCACACTTTGATAAAATCAAGCGTTCAATGTCCAGGCAGTCAGCCTCAGAGAAATTAGATTTGGATGGTTGATTTTGGCAATCAGACGAGGGAGCAGAGGAAACGGTGGAAACACATAAGCCAGGTTGAAGGACGAAGGCGCTGCTAGAGCATCTATCAGCGTTGCCTTGGGGTCCCTGGACCTGGATCCGTAACAAGGAAGCTTGGCGTTCTGGCGAGACGCCATGAGATCCAGTTCTGGTTTGCCCCAACGATGAACCAATTGTGCAAACACCTCCGGATGGAGTTCCCACTCCCCCGGATGAAAAGTCTGTCGACTTAGAAAATCCGCCTCCCAGTTCTCTACACCTGGGATATGGATAGCTGATAGGTGGCAAGAGTGAATTTCTGCCCAGCGAATTATCTTTGAGACTTCTAACATTGCTGGGGAACTCCTTGTTCCCCCTTGATGGTTGATGTAAGCCACAGTCGTGATGTTGTCCGACTGAAATCTGATGAACCTCATTGTCGCTAGGTGAGGCCAAGCCTGAAGAGCATTGAATATCGCTCTTAGTTACAGAATGTTTATTGGAAGGAGTGACTCCTCCTGAGTCCACGATCCCTGAGCCTTCAGGGAGTTCCAGACTGCACCCCAACCTAGAAGGCTGGCATCTGTCGTTACAATTGTTCAATCTGGCCTGCGAAAGGTCATACCTTTGGACAGATGGACCCGAGATAGCCACCAGAGAAGAGAATCCCTGGTCTCTTGATCCAGATTTAGTAGAGGGGACAAATCTGTGTAATCCCCATTCCACTGACTGAGCATGCAGAGTTGCAGCTGTCTGAGATGTAGGCGTGCAAACAGCACTATGTCCATTGCCGCTGCCATTAAGCCGATTACTTCCATGCACTGAACCACCGAAGGGCGAGGAATGGAATAAAGAACACGGCAGGAATTTAGAAGTTTTGATAACCTGGACTCCGTCAGGTAAATTTTCATTTCTACAGAATCTATCAGAGTCCCTAGGAAGGAAACTCTTGTAAGGGGGGATAGAGAACTCTCTTCCTCGTTCACCTTCCACCCATGCGACCTCAGAAATGCCAACACTATGTCCGTATGAGACTTGGCAATTTGGAAGTTTGACGCCTGAATTAGGATGTCGTCTAAATAAGGGGCCACTGCTATGCCCCGCGGCCTTAGGACCGCCAGAAGCGACCCCAGAACCTTCGTAAAAATTCTTGGGGCTGTAGCTAACCCAAAGGGAAGAGCTACAAACTGGTAATGCCTGTCTAGGAAGGCAAACCTGAGAAACCGATGATGATCTTTGTGTATCGGAATGTGAAGATAAGCATCCTTTAAATCCACTGTAGTCATGTATTGACCCTCCTGGATCATAGGTAGGATGGTACGAATAGTCTCCATCTTGAATGATGGAACTCTGAGGAATTTGTTTAAGATCTTTAGATCCAAAATTGGTCTGAAGGTTCCCTCTTTTTTGGGAACCACAAACAGATTTGAGTAAAATCCCTGTCCCTGTTCCTCCTTTGGAACTGGATGGATCACTCCCATAACTAGGAGGTCTTGTACACAGTGTAAGAATGCCTCTCTCTTTATCTGGTTTGCAGATAATTGTGAAAGGTGAAATCTCCCTTTTGGGGGGGAAGCCTTGATATATATAATTTCCAACGCCCAGGGATCCTGGACATCTCTTGCCCACGCCTGGGTGAAGAGCGAAAGTCTGCCCCCTACTAGATCCGTTATCGGATAGGGGGCCGTTCCTTCATGCTGTCTTAGAGGCAGCAGCAGGCTTTTTGGCCTGCTTACCCTTGTTCCAGGTCTGGTTAGGTCTCCAGACCGTCTTGGACCAAATGAACAATGGCATCAGAAACAAAAGAATTGGCTAGCTTAAGTGCTCTAAGCTTGTCAAGTATGTCATCCAATGGAGTTGCTACCTGTAAAGCCTCTTCCAGGGCCTCAAACCAGAACGCTGCAGCAGCAGTGACAGGAGCAATGCATGCAAGGGGCTGTAGGATAAAACCTTGTTGAATAAACATTTTCTTAAGGTAACCCTCTAACTTTTTATCCATTGGATCTAAGAAAGCACAACTGTCCTCGCTTTGCTAGAGTAGAAACTGCTCCCTCCACCTTAGGAACTGTCTGCCATAAGTCCCGTGTGGTGGCGTCTATTGGAAACATTTTTCTAAAAATAGGAGGGGGAGAGAATGGCACACCTGGTCTATCCCATTCCTTAGTAATAATTTCTGTAAACCTTTTAGGTATTGGAAAAACATCAGTACACACCGGCACTGCATAGTATTTATCCAGTCTACACAATTTCTCTGGCACTGCAATTGTATCACAGTCATTCAGAGCAGCTAAAACCTCCCTGAGTAACACACGGAGGTGTTCAAGCTTAAATTTAAATGTAGAAATATCAGAATCAGGTTGCATCATCTTCCCTGAGTCAGAAACATCACCCACAGAAAGAAGCTCTCCTTCTTCAGCTTTTGCATATTGTGAGGCATTATCAGACATAGCTCTTAAAGCGTCAGTATGCTCTGTATTTCGTCTAACTCCAGAGCTATCTCGCTTTCCTCTAAATTCAGGTAGTCTGGCTAATACCGCTGACAGTGTATTATCCATGACTGCCGCCATGTCTTGTAAAGTAAACGCTATGGGCGCCCTAGATGTACTTGGCGCCATTTGAGCGTGAGTCCCTTGAGTGGGAGTCAAAGGATCTGACACGTGGGGAGAGTTAGTCGGCATAACTTCCCCCTCGTCAGATTCCTCTGGTGATAAATTTTGTAAAGACAGAATATGATCTTTATTGCTTAAAGTGAAATCAGTACATTTGGTACACATTCTAAGAGGTGGCTCCACAATGGCTTTTAAACATAATGAACAAGGAGTTTCCTCTATGTCAGACATGTTTATACAGACTAGCAATGAGACTAGCAAGCTTGGAAAACACTTTAAATCAAGTTAACAAGCAAATATAATAAACGGTACTGTGCCTTTAAGAGAAACAAATTTTGTCAGAATTTGAAAAACAGTGAAAAAAGACAGTAAATCAAACGAAATTTTTACAGTGTGTATAATAAGCTAATAAGCATTGCACCCACTTGCAAATGGATGATTAACCCCTTAGTTCAAAAACCGGATCAAAAAAACGATAAAGACGTTTTTTAACAGTCACACCAAACTGCCACAGCCTTGCTGTGGGCCTACCTTCCCCAACAAACGATTTTGGTAAGCCTAAGAGCCCTTTAGAGATGTCCTATAGCATTCAGGGGACCCTTGGAGGAGCTGGATGTCTCAGCCTGTAAAAGTTACTGCGCAAAAAAGCGCTACATTAGGCCCCTCCCACTCATAGTAACACAGTGGAATGCCTCAGGAAACTGTTTCTAGGCAAATTTAAGCCAGCCATGTGGAAAAAACTAGGCCCCAATAAAGTTTTATCACCAAAGTATATATAAAAACATTTAAACATGCCAGCAAACGTTTTATATTGGAAATATAAAAGAGTATTACCTCAGAAAGTAAGCATGATACCAGCCGCTATTAAATCACTGTATTCAGGCTTACCTTACATAAATTTGGCATCAGCAGCATTTTCTAGCATTCACATCTTCTAGAAAAATCTTAACTGCACATACCTCATAGAAGGATAACCTGCACGCCATTCCCCCGCTGAAGTTATCTCTCTCTTCAGTCATGTGTGAGAACAGCAATGGATCTTAGTTACAACCTGCTAAGATCATAGAAATCACAGGCAGATGCTTCTATTTTTCTGCCTGGAACTAAATAGTATAACTCCGGTACCATTTAAACATAATAAACTTTTGATTGAAGTAAAATAACAACTACATTTCACCACTTCTCTCTTACTATCTCCATGTTTGTTGAGAGTTGCAAGAGAATGACTGGATATGGCAGTTAGGGGAGGAGCTATATAGACAGCTCGGCTGTGGGTGTCCTCTTGCAACTTCCTGTTGGGAATGAGAATATCCCACAAGTAATGGATGATCCGTGGACTGGATACACCTTACAAGAGAAAAGGAGAGAGAGACAGAGCAAAAGAGAGGGGGAGAGAGAGAGCGCAAAAGAGAGGGGGAGAGAGAGAGAGCGCAAAAGAGAGGGGGGAGAGAGAGCGCAAAAGAGAGAGGGGGAGAGAGAGAGCGCAAAAGAGAGGGGAAGAGAGAGAGGGCAAAAGAGAGGGGGAGAGAGAGAGCGCGCAAAAGAGAGGGGGAGAGAGAGAGCGCAAAAGAGAGGGGGAGAGAGAGCACAAAAGAGAGGGGGAGAGAGAGAGAGCGCAAAAGAGAGGGGGAGAGAGAGAGAGCGCAAAAGAGAGGGGGAGAGAGAGTGCGCAAAAGAGGGGGGAGAGAGACAGCGCAAAAGAGAGGGGGAGAGAGAGCGTAAAAGAGAGGTGGGAGAGACAGCACAAAAGAGAGGGGGAGAGAGCAAAAGAGAGGGGGGAGAGAAAGCAAAAGAGAGGGGGAGAGAGGGAGCAAAAGAGAGGAGGGGAGAGAGCAAAAGAGAAGTGGAGCAAGAGTGAGTGCAAAAGAGAGGGGGGGAGGGTGCAAAAGAGAGGGGGAGAGAGAGCAAAAGAGAGATGGGAGAGAGAGAGCAAAAGAGAGGGGAGAGAGAGAGCAAAAGAGAGGTGGAGCGAGAGAGAGCGCAAAAGAGAGGGGGAGAGAGCGCAAAAGAGAGGAGGAGAGAGAGCAAAAGAGAAGAGGAGAGAGCACAAAAGAGAGGGGGAGAGAGCACAAAAGAGAGCGGAAGAGAGAGAGCAAGGGGTGGGACTGCTGTACTGCAAAAAATGGCCTGTGTGAACGGGCTTTAGGACTAGTATTATATAATCTACAACACTATGCATAGGCTGTGAATTCAGATAAAATTTCATTCAGAAGAACTAGCACAACACATAGCGCTAAAAAGGTTAGTCTGACCAGCCTAAACTCCCAAAGAGATAGGGCCAAGAAGAACCGAAGGAAAAACCAAAAGGTCACAAAATCTATAAAAGAACCCCCCCCCCAGAGTAAGCCCAGCTCACAAAGGCCCAAATGGGACCCAACAGACAAGGAGAGACTATGCCGAGACCAGAAAAAAATGGGGGTATAGGACCGGGCATAGGAACAGTGAAACCTGTCTCTCAAACGTCGTGCAAAAGCACCAAAAGACAACAGAAGACGGAGTCCTCACATTATCCGAAGTTGAAATACTAGAGTATTCCACTTAAAAAAACGTGTAACAGACCCAGACGAAAAATCCTGAGTCAAGACATGCCGCCATCAACAGGATGACACAGAGAATACTTGCTGAGAAGTAAAAGCCGCCAACAAAGGAACAGATTGCAAGGAAAACTCCCAGAGGGTACACTCTAGATAATCCAAGCCGCCAGACCTACCCACAGGTCTTCCAAAAAGTGGGAAGCACATAACCTCCACGAGGCCCCCCCAAGAAAGAGAGGTGATACCCAGAACCCGAGGTGGAGCAATCCTAGACCCTTTGCTTGTAAGTCAATGGAGCTAGCTACTATGCCCACCTAGATACTGAAGATGACAACATCTCTCAGAAATCCACCACAAAGAAAAACATGGAGCGCTAGCGTATGTAAAACATAACCTTTATTGTGGTTATTTAAAAACAGGACATATAGTCAATCAAAAAAGACAGAGATGGGATACCTCTGGCTGGCAGGCTTACGCGTTTCGGCAAATTTTTAAATAACCACAATAAAGGTTATGTTTTACATATGCTAGCGCTCCATGTTTTTCTTTGTGGTGGATTTCCTTGCCCTGAGAGCGCTAGTGTCCCTGCATTGTATGCTGCAAATTATCCCCAGAGCATATACTAAATACCACTACGCTGAACACTGAGCACAGAACGCTGAAATACCAGAGCCCCAGTATTGGTCCGTATAGAGAGGCGCAATGAAAGGCAGCCTGAGGATTGGAGGATTCTGATTGGAGGCGTCTGAAGTGATGGCGCACGTGGTACCTGTTTAGCTATCCGGTTGGAGGATCATCCGTTGTAACTTGGACACGCCCCCTGGTGGGCGCGGAAACACGGTGCCTCTGGAAAAGTGCCGGGTAACGGTGGACGAGATACGGAGATACAGATCAGGGTAAAGGTGTATATGACGCCGGCTCTACTTGCAAAGGATCCTGCTGTAAGTTTAAAGCTCCCCGGGTGGAAGACAGCAGAGGTGAGACTGTATCTTTCTGATTATCTCTACTACACAAAGATTGAAATGTACACTTGCTCTGGGTACACTGCAGTTTGAGTTGCTGCGGTGCATGAAGGAAAAGAGCCAGCAAGACTCCAGATGGAACGTAACAACCCAATACCCTTCTCTCCTAGGGAAACTCACGGTTCCCATCTCCTGAATATAGGAGAAGCCCTAAGAAGGACCACATCTCCATAAAAAGGAGAATAAGCTCTCACCCAAGAAGGGTAGCACAAGCCACGAATCCACAGGCTAAAGGAGAGATCTATCCCCAACGCAGAAGCCCTGGAGTAAGGGATTCCCCTAAAATCTAGCTTGCTAACACACAACCAATGTGCAATAGTAGAAGCAGTGACACTGCAAGTCCATTCCCCAGCAGAGCAGTGATTACAACGGATACTACAGCAAGCTGACCAAGGGAAACCACCTAAGGTGCAAAGCAATCCCAATGAGCAACAGCATTCAGAAAACCTGGCCAACTAAGACCAGGTCAAGTAATTCGAGTAAAAGGAAATAGCCCATGTTCCCAGGAACTGGGGAATCCCGAACCAGCCCTGGAGCCTAAAAGTCCAGTAACAACCCACAACAGGGTCCCCAAGGGAAAATGCTGAGTAAAACTCAGCAACCGGAAGCCCCAGAGAGAGACAGGCCCGAGCCCCCAATTGTTTAAACAAACAATACCCGAAAACTGAACACCCCGTCTGATATAACAATCCAGACCACAGGGGATAATAATGCAATATCCAGATCCACCCGGAAAACAAGAAAAATTTGCAAGTCCCGACCTAAGGAAGAGACTACCCCTTGCCAAAATCCCACTCTCCAAAGGAGCTAAGGCGGTAAAAGTCGTACAACGACACTAGAGCCCCTAGACTCTCCAACAGTCTCAGGACAATAAGGCAAGGGGATACCTCGAGGTCAAAACCATTTGAGCAAAGGCTGGTCTCCACATCACCTCTGAACAAGCGGATAAGCACAGGGAGAAAGGAGCGCGAACCATCCCCAGCACCGGGATGAAACCCAAGAAAGCCCAAGGAGACCACGCCCAGTATCCCAAACAGGGAACAAACATCTCCTAGGCCCCTAAAAGGAGACCTAACCTGGAGACCACGGAGGAAGACCAAAAAGGTCTCAGAAAAACAGCTAGACAGTACACAGTCAATGTGCAATAGCTGCAGCTGGTTACATTTTGCAAACCATCTGCTGCAAGGCAGCTAAACTACCCTTCTAACTACTAGCTGCAGAGGACCAAGTCCAAAAAGGACATCCCAGAGCCTCAAAAGAAAAAGGCCAAACCACTCACCCAGCAGTAAGAAGACGCTAAGACCTCCAACTCTCCACCAGGTGGAGGAGGAAACTCTATAGTCCGACAATACCAGACGCAAGAGAAAGTGACGCAGAGGACAATCCACTGACCCAGTCATCCAAAGTGAAGGCTATAAGGACTGCAACAATCCTTCCTGCCTCGCGGATCCACAGGTCCTCTAGAATGCTTAGTTGAGTGGAAAACAAAAGATAACATGAGCACTCGGCACCTCGACCAGACCAGCCAATCAGATTGGCGACACGTGTCTGAACAGCCACAAGACAGAACCGAACCCAACAGGACCAGCCTGTAACCCGGGTCCTAACCGTCAAGCTGCATAAATCCTCCCTCAGAGGGGAAGAGGGAAAACAGACAAACATAGGACAAACATGTCCCCAAAAACACTTCAGTAGAAGTAACAGAGAGTATCAATCCCAGTTTAAGATTCCCGAAGGAAACAAATAAACAAAGTAAAAGACATCCTAGTTGGATAAAAAGAAAATATAAGGCAACCCGTAGGTTAACGCCCAATAAGAAAACAGGCCTACCGCATTACCAGCCAAACGGAACCCTAATCTTCCAAAAACTGGGAAGGATCTCAAAAGAGAATAGTCAGGAGATTACATCATTCCCACATGTCTAATGAGGTGCACCATTCGAAGCAGACTGAAAATTCCCATATCCGATAAAGATAGGATCATTTAGTAAATGAAAAACATGTCTGAGTAAAATGCGAAGGTGCTCAACTCTGTAACGAAAGGCACAACACTCAAGGACAGTTACAACCGCAGGGAACTGTACAGGTCCTCCCCAAGACGGTACCCGGGACAATAGGGCATGAGCACAATCGCGCATTAACGTCTGGGCTCTGAAGACAAATAATCACCAAGAATATGTGGAAGCGAAAACGTGCTGCAACCTCCAGGGGGAAAAAGCTGCCCTGCGTGGAGGAATAATCATAAGCTGGGTTACCCGCATGTTTAGAATTATGGAGCGGTAGGGAACTCGCCTCTTGGAGGACAGGACCCCCAGAGGCGGATGGTTTAGCTGACCCTTGATTCCCAGAGTCCGAGAAACAAGGAGCTCTAATATTGGAACACAGAACATAACTGATTGACATGTGTCAACAAGGCCAATCCGGATTCTTCCCCGGACGAAGAATCTGAATCTGAAATTAGAACAGTCTCAGTATCAAAATCCTCCATAGCTGAGTCTGAAATTTGAACAGTCTCAGCATCAGAATCCTCCATAACTGGATAGAGAATATGCCAACATGGACTATAATACAAAACAAAAATGGCACCTGACACCCACATTGGCTGGGGCACTCACCACCTCCTGTGAACCAGACCCCTGCAAACTAGAATTTCTCCATCGCCACACGGTCAGGAATGCGGAAATGGAGGACGGAACGTAATCACGCCCGGCCAGAAGGTGAACCGTATAGTCCAAAAAAGAGCGCCCAACCATAAGGTTGCGTCACTTCCAAAGGCCTTTATGTTCCAAGCCATGAGCCCTTTAACACTGCACATAAGCAGATTGAATCACATAACAAACATGATTATAAACCCCCCTGTTCAATAACCCCCTCAGGAGATATTAACCCTTGATCCCAAGAGGTGGTAGCCTCTCGGGAAAACATCTGTAGTACAGTACTTTCAGGAAGAAAGAAAATTAAACGATCTTACCAGAATCTACACCGTGGAACAGGAACACGGCCCTTCAAGTGTGACAAATAGTAGCATAGTCCCCGCCATGGACTTGAGAGAAAAAAGCAGGCAGCGGAGCGAAGTTCGACAACGCTGATTGCTTGAGGAGCTGTTATCGTGAGTCGGGATGGTGTTGCAGAAAAACTCTTCCTGCATCTCCGGACTCTAACTTTCATCCAAGCCCTCACTGAGAGACTGACAGGATTACTTAAAACTCCCGTCCCATGTCGAGGAGTACTAACCTCCATAAGAGACATATTAAATTCTGACACTTCTTTGCCAACCTCCTGGGACGTAAGGCAAAGAATGACGGGGAATGAGGGGAGTGGGAGGAGTATTTAAGCCTTTGGCTGGGGTGTCTTTGCCTCCTCCTGGTGGCCAGGTTCTTATTTCCCAAAAGTAATGAATGCAGCTGTGGACTCTTTCCATTAAAGAAGAAAAAACAGATGATCTACTGGGTTTTTCACACACAACCATCTCTAGGGTTTATAGAGAATGGTCCAAAAAAGAGAAAATATCCAGTGAGCGGCAGTTGTGTAGACAAAAATGCCTTTTTATGTCAAAGGAGAATGGGCAGACTGGTTCAAGATGATAAAAAGGCAACAGTAACTCAAATAACCTCTCATTACAATCAAGATATGCAGAATACCATCTCTGAATGCACAACACGTCAAACCTTGAAGCAGATGGGCTACAGCAGCAGAAGACAACACTGGGTACCACTCCTATCAGCTAAGAACAGGAAACTGAAACTACAATTTGCACAGGCTCACCAAAATTGGACATTGGAAGATTGGAAAAACGCTGCCTGGTCTGATGAGTCTCGATTTCTGTTGCGACATTCAGATGGTAGGGTCAAAATTTGGCGTAAACAACATGAAAGCATGAATCCATCCTGCTTTGTATCAACGGTTCAGGCTGGTGGTGGTGGTGTAATGGTGTGGGGGATATTTTCTTGGCACACTTTGGGCCCCTTAGTACCAATTCAGTATTGTTTAAATGCCATGGCCTACCTTAGTATTGTTGCTGACCATGTCTATCCCTTTATGACTACAGTATACCCATCTTTAGTGGAAGGGAGATTCGTATCATGGATGTGCAGCCGACAAATCTGAAGCAACTGCGTAATGCTATATATGGACCAAAATGTCTGAGGAATGTTTTCTACACCTTGTTGAATCTATGCCACGAAGAATTAAAGCAGTTCTGAAGGCAAAAGGGAGTCCAACCCGGTACTAGCAAGGTGTACCTAATAAAGCGGACGGTGATTGTGTGCATATATATATATATATATATATATATATATATATATACAGTATATATATATATATATATATATATATATACACATAAATGAAAAGAACAGTTTCTTCTAAGTGAAAATCATAGGAATGTAAAGTATTCCTAACACCTTCAAGTTTAGCCCGGTAGGTCTAGCTCAGTGTTGGGTTATCGAGCAAGCAATAACAAATGGTTTTATTTTCAGCACGCCCCTTAGAATTCTAACTAACGCACTATTTTCTTTCAGCTTGTAATAAGACCACTAATGTGCCCCAATAATTTTTTACTTTGAGCGCAGGAAGCACTAAAGAATTTGTGCACTCGTATTACAAGTTGAAAGTAAACAGTTTTCAATTACACGCTAGCCTGATGCATGCAAATAGCCAAAGTTAGGATTTTGCACGCACATTACAGTATTCCCCCATAGAAGTCAATGGAGCAAAAAAAATGAAAAAAACTTATTCAACCTTACTCCCTATTTGCGCACAAACCCGATTGCATATTCTCAAGTGCGCTAACCCTATAGGAAAATATTAATATTTCACATTCCAATGTTCTTAACATAGCTGAATGTTACATTTATTCATAAATACATATTTCTACATATATCTGATGTTTTTTTGGTACATTATATCTACATATATATATATATATATATATATATATATATATATACATGATTATATATAGGTATTGATGTATACAGATATATATAGGAATATCTATGCACATATATATATATATATATATATATATATATATATATATATATGTGTGTCTATGCAGTATATATGTATACATATGATGATATCATGATCTGGGCTGCATCTTTGAACTCTGCTTAATAGCATTGACAGTCTGTTCTGAATCCAAATTTGTGAGTCTTTTGTAACTAGTGAAGCCTTTAATGCAGCCCAGATTGTGATGTCATCAGTGGGCTGAACTTGGCAGTCATTTCAAAGTGACAGGAAACAATAGTCATTTTAAAATAACTTTTTTTACTGTTACTGCTGCATGATATAGAAAGGGGACAGGAGGATATTTGCAGTTTAATCTAAAGTAAGACTTTAAGATGACTAAGGTGTAGACTGTCCCTCAATACACATTTATACATATTAGTTGTATTTATTTATTTTTAGTGTTTTGCTTATTTGCTTTGTCACATTATACAGTTATAAAAAAGAAAAAGAAAATCAACATTAAACACAAAAGAACCAACATAACTTAACATATAAAGCCTAAAACTGCTAACAGTACATTACCTAAGATTTAAAAAATGTAAATTTCTCATTTGAGCTATTGGAAAAACTTTTAACAAACTATTCCAGTATGTGTGAGTAGGAGGACTCTGCACAGAAAGTGGTGGAAGTGGAATTATATATATATATATATATATATATATATATATATATATATATATATATAACATGGAAATCATAGTGCAGTTTAAGATAAACTGCAAAATTCACCCCTCTCCCCCACTACCACTTGTGCAGAGGTCTTACCATACAAATAAATATATAAACCTGTGTAAAGGGTAAGACAATACTCCCAGCTGCCTTCGCCAGTGTCTGGGACTCATATACACACACATAGCATGAAGGAGGGGTATGACCTCATGCAAAACTTTCTGACTTCCAGGAAGCTCACTCCCCACCACTGTACAATGCATGCTGGGAATTACTCCAGAATTGCAGAATTACTGTTATGTCTGTGGGATATTTCTCTATCAGACCAATCCTGACTTGTAGTCTTCTTATCTCAGCATCAAGTGGAAAGATAAAGAAAAATCCCAGGACAAAGAGAATAGGATAAACAGAATGAGGTAGTTCAGGAATAGGCACAGTAACAAGAAGACTAGAAAATGTCACAGGCAATGTAGGATACAGTGACAGGTAGACAGTACAATCTTTCAGAGCACCAATGGGCAAGGCAAAAAGGTAGGTCACAAGGCAAGTAGGTTTCAGCAACAAGTAGATAGTCCAGTCTTTCAGAGAAAACAATTTAGAAAAACACTATACTTGGGAAAGAAGGTCAGAATGAGGCTGCTTTAAATAGGCTTTGCGCCAAAGCCGCACACGTGCGCACTGCGTGGCCAAAGATGATGACAGAGATGTGCCCGAAATGGCCCAGCACGCGGCAGTGACATCATAAAAGCGCAGACACATGTGAAGCGACAATGACCACGGTCAGGACAATTACAATACTGAGAGTGAAATAGTGAATTAAAAATTCCAGAATGCAATAACTCCCAGAATACTGTGCTTCTTTCTCTAAAACGTAGCTACATTTAGGGGGATTAAGTAAAAAGTGGACATTCAATTGGAAAATCAAGGAGGGGGACTCTTCCATAGCCTTTTCCAAAGACAAATACTCTTTCTGGAGAAAATCACAGCATCTCTCCTAACCAACAACACTATGACATTTAGGAGATAGTGAAAAACATTTCTCAAAATGACTCAGGAGTGTGTATGAATGTGTAGGATGTGTAAGCATAGTATGTAAAGTGTACACCTCAAGGTATCATGTAAGAAAAATATTCTATCATTTTATTTTTCACTAACTTTTTTCTTATTATTTTTTATGCATCAGCCAATAGGATTTTTCCTACCATAATTCCGATTGGCTGATAGAATCCTATCAGCCAATCGGAATTCAAGGGACGCCATCTTGGATGACGTCATTTAAAGGAACCTTCATTCAGTCTTAGCCGTCGGAAGAAGAGGATGCTCCGCGTCGGATGGCTTCAAGATGGACACGCTCCGCTCCGGATGGGTGAAGATAGGAGATGCCGTCTGGATGAAGCCTTCTGCCCGTCTGGAGGTCCTCTTCTGGCCGGTTCGGATGAAGACTTCTGCCCCTCTGGAGGACCACTTGTGCCCGGCTGGGTGAAGACGGCTCAAGGTAGGGTGATCTTCAAGGGGGTAGTGTTAGGTTTTATTAAGGGGGGATTGGGTGGGTTTTAGAGTAGTGTTGGGAGTGTGGGTGGTGGGTTTTAATGTTGGGGGGAGGTATTGTATTTTTTTTTTACAGGTAATAGAGCTGATTACTTTGGGGCAATGCCCTGCAAAAAGCCCTTTTAAGGGCTATTTGTAATTTAGTATAGGGTAGGGATTTTTATTATTTTGGGGGGCTTTTTTATTTTATTAGGGGGATTAGATTAGGTGCAATTAGTTTAAAATTCTTGTAATTATTTTTTTATTTTCTGTAATTTAGTGTTTGTTTGTTTTTTGTACTTTAGTTTATTTTATTTAATTGTAATTAATTGTAGTTAGTTTATGTAATTAATTTAATGATAGTGTAGTGTTAGGTGTAATTGTAACTTAGGTTAGGATTTATTTTACAGGTAAATTTGTATTTATTTTAATTAGGAAGTTATTAAATAGTTAATAACTATTTAATAACTATTCTACCTAGTTACAATAAATACAAACTTGCCTGTAAAATAAATATAAACCCTAAGATAGATACAATTTAACTATTAGTTATATTGTATCTAGTTTAGGGTTTATTTTATAGGTATTTAGTTTTAAATAGGAATAATTTATTTAATAATAGTAATTTTATTTCGTTTTATTAAAATTATATTTAAGTTAGGGGGGTTAGACTTAGGTTTAGGGGTTAATAAATTTAATATAGTAGCGGCGACGTTGGGGGCAGCAGATTAGGGGTTAATAAATGTAGGTAGGTGTTGGCGATGTTAGGGATGGCAGATTAGGGGTTAATAAAATTTAACTAGTGTTTGTGAGGCGGGAGTGCGGCGGTTTAGGGGTTAATATATTTATTACCGTGGCAGCGATGTCCGGTCGGCAGATTAGGGGTTAAAAACGTTATTTAAGTGTTTGCGATGTGGGGGGGGGGGCTCGGTTTAGGGGTTAATAGGTAGCTTATGGGTGTTAGTGTACTTTTTAGCACTTTAGTTAAGAATTTTATGTTACGGCGTTAGGCCATAAAACTCTTAACTACTGACTTTTAAATGCGGTATCAGTCTTGACAGGAGAGGCTGTACCGCTCACTTCTTCCAAGACTCGTAATACCGGCGTTAGGCAAGTCCCATTAAAAAGATAGGATACGCAATTGACGTAAGGGGATTTGCGGTAAGCTCGAGTTGCGGAAGAAAAGTGAGCGGTACACCTGTACCTGCCAGACTCGTAATACCAGCGGGTCTTAAAAAGCAGTGTTGGAACCTCTCAACGCTGCTTTTTAAGGCTAACGCAAGACTCGTAATCTCGCTGATAATTTGCCCAAGATGTCGACACCTTAGTAAAGAGTTCTAAGAATATATATTCTCATATTTAGCTGCTTGTGATAATACTATAATAAAAGTGTAAGACATTGAAGCTGCAAGTTTGTTTCTACCTTTTAAATTTTAAAAATACTAACATATGTAAAATGTTTATGATCTATTAAAACGTCTGTCTTACTGTTTGTTGCATTGTATCCAAGTTTCTTTATTTCTCCCACAATTGCCTTTTTCTGTTCCTTCAATATTTAGCTTTTCATAGCAAAACTTATCTGCAGCAGCAACTTCTGAAAGCAAAACAAAGAAAAAACAGAAACTTCAATGCAAAATGCTTTTAACAACAATATTATAAAGCATGAAAACTTACAAATGCAAGCAATGAATTAATTTCAAATGAATAAGCAGGGATAATGCTGGAATGAAATATTCAATTAATTTTCTGCTTTAATTAGAAGATTTAGAAAACAAAGTGACATTGAGAGCAAATTAAATATATGACAATGAAATGTGAGTTTTTTTCATTTCAGGCTTTTATACATTTAGTAATATTATTGTTATTATTTATAAGTTTTTTTATTGTATACTGTGAACAATAGCTCTTGCAGAGAATTTGGCATTCTTCTGTTTGTTTTTTGTAATGTTTTCTTACCACTCAAAGCTTATTTATTAAGCTCTTTAGCTTCTCAGGATATACAATGATCTTGAAATTGCTATGCTTGCAATGTTGTCTTTAAACACAATAAAGATTGTCTAAAATACTTTCCGAATAATATATTTGAAACTAGTGAAAATAGAAGATGAATTGCACTTACAATCTCACATTTTGAATTGGATTCACTTCAAGTGAGAGGTTTTATTAGTGTTGAGGTACAAACTGTTCAAAACCTGCGAGATGTAGCTTTCCATGATCATTTTTTTACTTTCTGTAGGAAGCAGCAAGAAGGGAGCTTCCACTTAGTGTATTGTATTTAGGCAAGGAACTGGGTGAAAATCCCACCACACAAAGAATAAAATCAACAATATACAATTTATAAGCAAAGTAATTTGTGAGTCATATTACTCACAAGTCATTCACTTTGCTGACTTACAGAAACCAATTATGTATTCTTACTAATAAATGTATTTATTTAGTTCAAGGTTCATCACATGTGGGATATATACCCTGCCTCACCAGGAGGAGGCAAAAACACCCCTAGATTCCACAGCTTTGCCCACCCCAAATATCAGCATTTCCCCATCACTCTCACTTATTTGTATGACAAGGCAAAGAAGGAAATATAGGACAAATTAACAAAGTGGGCAAAACAGAACCTGCTACCAGCTGAGGAAAATTATACATGGACAGGGTTGTGGATTCTCACAATCATGAAATATATATTTTTTTTAATTAGGTTACTATAAATTTTCATATAATGGTGTCAACAATGCATCACATGTGAGATTAGTGAAGTCTACAAGACCACAAGAATAGCGCAGGGCAATAAAAATGGAGGCAGGCATTTTAAGAATCAATCACAACAGCCCATGTTAATTTCCTGCCAAAAGCCACTTCAGCTGAGGAATAAACATGGTGGAACTTCACAAATATGGTCAACAAAATCATCATTCCAAAAGTTCTCAAGAAGTAGTCACTGCTCTAGTTGGATGAGCAGTAATAAACTAAAGGGTACTTATCTGCCACCTAACAGGTCTTTCTAAACAAAGCCTTAAAAACCAGGTTGCTTAACTAGTAGCAGTAGCCTAGTGAGTTTGCAAAGTCCAAAAAAGTAAAAAAAAGGGCAGAGGAAAGTTGAAAAGACTTTGTAGCTTCCACATAACTTAAGATCCTGAACAACATCCATGATGTGAAGGAGATGCTGCTTATAATCTGTAGGCGTTGACGCAAAAAAATGTACCATAATCTCTTAATTAATTGTGTCTGCAGATACAATCTTTAGAATGAACAGTTTGCTCTAAAAAATGCCTTATCCTGATGAAAATCAGAAAGGAGCCTTAATTTACACTACAAGATAAAATTGCCAGTCAAACAACTCATTTGATACAGATCAAAGCCTGGACAAAAGTCTATGTATTAGGAATTTAGCAATCTTCCTATGAAATAGAACGGACAAGGAAAAAATTTGGAAGATAACCCATTCCCTAAATCTTACTGAAGAAACTCCAGAATTCTAGAAATTCTAAAGAACTTCAACAAATATTCCTAGACACAGCACCAGATATTTTCTCCAGACATTATGATAGATATGTATGGCATCATTTACTTTGTCAGAAAAACCTTTTGGCTAAAATCATGTTTTCAATCGCCAAGTCATCAAAGCTAGGAATCCAAGATCCTGATGAAAGAAAGGTCTCTCCTGAGAGGAAGATGCCATGGATGGCAAGATGACATCAAAACTAGGTCTGCATACCAAGTTCTGTAAGTCAAAGCTGAAGCAATCGGAGTACTAAGGCCTATTCCTGCTTGTTTCTGGCTATTACTCTAGGTAGTAACACAAATGGAGGGAAGATGTATATCAGCTTGAACAACCATGGCACCATTAAGATATCCACCAGGAAAGAGGCCTCCTGAACAATAGACTTGTAAATATGCTACTAATCTAGGGTCTTATCACCTGATCCATGTAAATAATCTGAGAGAAGTCCTCATGATCACAATTCCATTGCCCCAGAAAAGAATGAACTTTTGGATGACATTGGTAGGAGGGCCACGTTTTAAGCAACAACCATCAACCCATCCCACCTTCATACACCTTGCCACAATTAGCAAAAAAGTGCTCTGCAACCTGGTGCAAGCAGACTGAAGCTTTCATCTGCGCTTTTGACAGAGACAGGAAGACAGAGTCCAGGAAGGAGACTTGAGTAGTTGGAACCGGAGAACTCTTTGGTACATTTATGCACTAACTGTAAATCTGTTGGTGAAGCAGATCTAGAGGCCTCCATGTGTTTCATTGTCTTCTGAAGAGAGGAGCCACTTAAATGCCTGAGTACAAGCCACCATCAGTACCCTGGTGAACACTCTGGGGGTGATGCTTAAAGGACAACTAAATATAGTAGAATTGCATAGTTAACAAGTGCATAATAAAAAGACAATGCAATAACTCTTACTCTGAATTTCACAAAAGCAGTAAATTATATTTGCTGGCCAATTATTTTTTTCTCCCATTTGCCAGCCCCCCTGTATCATGTGACAGACATCAGCCAATCACAGACTAGTATATGTATACCCTGTGAGCTTGTACAGATGTTCAGTAGGAGCTGGTGCCTCAATAAGGGTGTATATAAAAAGATTGTGCACAATGTGATAATTTAGGATGGTTATTAGGCACATCCACCTCCAAGATGCTCAACGCTTCCCTCAGTAAGACATGTATATGTTCCAACCTGAAATTAAAGGACACATCCTGTGACTCAGTTAATGGCTCTTTAGCAAAGGAACATTTAGAATCAATCGTTCCATTTTGTTTATTTTTAGAGGAACTAGACAAGTCACTGCACATAGTTGATCCAGGGGAAAATTGCTCATGAGGCCTGAAGTGCAAGCACACGTCTGACGTGGAAGTGGCATAGGAGACATAAGTTCAGCTATGGCAGAATGTATATATTCTTCTAAACATGGGACAGCTCAGTAGTTCCCCTGAGGGACCAGTCTGCAGGGCATTAAACCCCTGGCCACCCTGAGAATAATACAATGCATACACTCTCTGTGTGATTTAGTTATATGCTAAGCACATGCATTGCAAAGCTGAGGACAAACAGAGGCAAAACTTTGCAGTAAAAGCAAAGATAACATAAATTATGCTTACCTAATCATTTCATTTCCATTGTGGGGAGGAGAGTCCACGGCTTCATTCATTACTTGTGGGAATTAAGAACCTGGCCACCAGGAGGAGGTAAAGGCACCCCAGCCAAAGGCTTAAATACCTCCCCCACTCCCCTCATCCCCAAGTCATTCTGCCGAGGGAACAAGGAACAGTAAGAGAAATATCAGGGTATAAATGGTGCCAGATGAACAAAAGCTAAATTTAGGTCCGTCAACCAGAGAAACGGGCAGAAGCCGTGGACTCTCCTCCTCACGATGGAAATTAAATTATCAGGTAAGCATGATTTATCTTTTCTATCTAAAGGGGAGGAGAGTTCACGGCTTCATCCATTACTTGTGGGAAACAAATACCCAAGCTCTAGAGGACACTGAATGAACAAACGGGAGGGTAAAAAAGAGGCGGACCCTATCCTGAGTGCACCACAGCCTGCAAAATCTCTCTCCCAAAAACTGCTTCTGACAAAGCAAAAACGTCAAATTTGTAAAACTTTGTAAAAGTATGTAAGGAGGACCAGGTAGCCGCCTTACAAATCTGCTCCATAGAGGCCTCATTCTTGAAGGCCCAAGAAGAAGCCACAGCTCTAGCTGAATGAGCCGTGATCCTCTGAGGAGGCTTATGTCCCGCTGTCTCGTAAGCCAAGCGAATCATGCTCCTCAACCAAAAAGACAAAGAAGTGGAAGAGGCTCTCTGCCCCTTGCGCTTCCCTGAATACACTACAAAAAGAGATGAAGACTGTCTGAAATCCTTCGTAGCCTGAAGATAAAACTTCAAGGCTCGAACCACATCCAAATTATAACAGGAAGAGAACCTTCCAAGAAAGAATCTTAATGTCAATAGAGTGCATAGGTTCGAACGGAACCCTCTGCAACACCTTAAGAACCAAGTTCAAGCTCTCCAACACTTCTCTTCCAACCTCCTGTGACGAATGGCAAAGAATGACTGGGGGATGAGGGAAGTAGGGGAGGTATTTAAGCCTTTGGCTGGGGTGTCTTTGCCTCCTCCTCGTGGCCAGGTTCCTAATTCCCACAAGTAATGAAGCCGTGGACTCTCCTCCCCTTTAGATGGAAATAAGGAGCTTATTTGATCAATAGATATGCCCTCATCCCCAGCTGATGGCTTATAGACATGAGCTACAGTGGATTTCTCCATAGTAAAACAAATACTAGAGGAGAAAAGTATGTTGCAATAAGTACTACTGAGTGTGAAAACCCCAGAGGGATAAAAACATAACTGAATGTAATAGGGGAATGCTAGGAAATGGGGATGAGCAAGGTTCTGAAATATAGTCTCCTCCTGGTGGACAGAAATACATTCCACATGTGATGCATTGTGGGCTCTCACCATTATATAAAATAAATATATGTTTAACTCACTTGTCTTGCAGAGCTTACTTCTTTTGTTCAATGAGCTCTGGTAAGTGGCAAAATTAGACTCATCAGTCAATATGATCAGCCAAGGTAACAAGATGTAAATATGTAGCCAGCAGAACATCTCAAATCTATGTTTTATTGTCAACCTGACACTATTCAAGGAAGCCGAGTATACCATATTTTTTTCAACATACAACAAATATACACTTACTTTCTCCCCAGACATATTTGCATTGTCTGTCTCTTGTTTTGCATCTCCCACCAAAACAGAGACCCTAACATGGAAAGAAAAAGAACAACTATTTGCATTGATTCCTTGGTCTGAACATAATGCATGCAAACTTTGATAAATGTTAAGATCTTAAAAGCGATGTCTGTTCCAACATGTTGTTTTATAAACACAAAAATAAAGTTCTGCTATCCTAGAACTGGTCAAATAATAATAATGGATGGATTTTACCGGCGGTGAGATACTTTTAAATCTTTTAAACTGACACACACTTTACTAATTACAAAATGTATTAGAATTACCCACATTAGTGTCATCATATCTCCTGTTCTATATTCACTAACATTAGTTCTGTTTAAAACTGTTGTAAAATGATTTCATGTTTCTGCCACCCTCTTTTCCATGTGTTACTATTTATCCCCTTGTTCCATATCGTCTGTCATTTGTGCTATCTATTATTTGCCATATCCTTCAGTGTGTTTTTTGTACGTATATCTCCCCTATCTGTGTCATTTTTAGCTCTCATGCCAGTCTTCTCTCCCATTTTTTGTTTCCACTTTTCACAAATTCTACCCTTTGTGACATTCTCTCCTATGTATTCATCTTGTGTTATCTCATACATGTATCATTGGTTACTGTCAAGGTATTTGAAATATTATTAGATGATATACACAGGTATACTTATTATTATTTAATGGTGATGTGGCTGTGTACATAAAATAATTCACTTTATTTGTAAAACTCCAAAAGGTCACTGTAAATCAAACCCCCTCTCTCACTCATCAGAAGACAGTTGGCCTAGTTAATCTCAGACTGTCATTTCAAAGAAAGACAAATTGTTTCAAAAGAAATGGCCATGTTTATTTTATATATCATAAATCTGTTGGGATCAAACATGAAGTTTCCCTTTCTTGATTAACAGAACATCTGAGAGCAAGATAGTCACTTCAAAACATCCCTTACCCCATACAGTAAATAGAGACGTAAATGTCTAAAACTTTTAATTTAAGACCTAATGAGATGCTCACGATGGAAATTAGCATGATGGGGCCTCAAAAATACATGCCCATATATGGGTTTCCTGCCAAGGTGAGGAGCCGATCCGTCTGGGAGAAGGTTTGAAAACACAAACATTTTCAAGAACTGTAATTTTTAACAACCACAAGTTAAATGATCCCCTATGGAATTTCCCATGTGGAGACCCCAGAAAAATTGGCATTTAAAGTCCCTGTATGGCATAAATAAAAATAAATAAACCTTGCAAAAGGAATGATGCCAATTTTTCATTTGTGTTTGAAATAATTCAAATAACACATATATGTATATATGTAATGAGCTGGGACATAATATATTAAATAAATATTTGCTGTGTTGAAAAATAAATACATTGATATATACAAATACTGAACCATTGAATTAAAGATAAACATTATTTCTCTGTGTTCCAGGAAGCTAATGGAAAATGACAGGAAGAAAATGAATGGATATGAAATTGTCTGTTCGTATAATATTAAATATGAATGTCTGTTAAATGAAAAATATAAATAACACTATTATTTTATTTTAGGTCTGCAGCTGGTATGGCCATGCATTTAAGTATGCATTGGAGATATGAAGTGCATTGTGTTCCTGTTGAGATGCAATGCAATGCCAGGATACTGAAGGCTATTTTAAATGGATTTTAAGCTAATCAGTTAGCAATATAAATTACTTTGATATAATATAATGTTAAAAACATAGACCTAGATTTGGAGTTTGGCGGTAGCCGTGAAAACCAGCGTTAGAGGCTCCTAACGCTGGTTTTAGGCTACCGCCGGTATTTGGAGTCACTCAAAATAGGGTCTAACGCTCACTTTTCAGCCGCGACTTTTCCATACCGCAGATCCCCTTACGTCAATTGCGTATCCTATCTTTTCAATGGGATCTTCCTAACTCCGGTATTTAGAGTCGTTTCTGAAGTGAGCGTTAGACATCTAACGACAAAACTCCAGCCGCAGGAAAAAAGTCAGTAGTTAAGAGCTTTCTGGGCTAACGCCGGTTCATAAAGCTCTTAACTACTGTACTCTAAAGTACACTAACACCCATAAACTACCTATGTACCCCTAAACCGAGGTCCCCCCACATCGCCGCCACTCGATTAATTTTTTTTAACCCCTAATCTGCCGACCGCCACCTACGTTATCCTTATGTACCCCTAATCTGCTGCCCCTAACACCGCCGACCCCTGTATTATATTTATTAACCCCTAATCTGCTCCCCACAACGTCGCCGCCAGCTACCTACACTTATTAACCCCTAATCTGCCGTCCCCACACCGCCGCCAGCTACATTATCCCTATGTACCCCTAATCTGCTGCCCCTAACACCGCCGACCCCTGTATTATATTTATTAACCCCTAATCTGCCCCCCACAACGTCGCCGCCAGCTACCTACACTTATTAACCCCTAATCTGCCGAGCGGACCTGAGCGCTACTATAATAAAGTTATTAACCCCTAATCCGCCTCACTAACCCTATAATAAATAGTATTAACCCCTAATCTGCCCTCCCTAACATCGCCGACACCTAACTTCAATTATTAACCCCTAATCTGCCGACCGGAGCTCACCGCTATTCTAATAAATGTATTAACCCCTAAAGCTAAGTCTAACCCTAACACTAACACCCCCCCTAAATTAAATATAATTTAAATCTAACGAAATAAATTAACTCTTATTAAATAAATTATTCCTATTTAAAGCTAAATACTTACCTGTAAAATAAATCCTAATATAGCTACAATATAAATTATATTTATATTATAGCTATTTTAGGATTTATATTTATTTTACAGGTAACTTTGTATTTATTTTAACCAGGTACAATAGCTATTAAATAGTTAAGAACTATTTAATAGCTAAAATAGTTAAAATAATTACAAATTTACCTGTAAAAGAAATCCTAAACTAAGTTACAATTAAAACTAACACTATACTATCAATAAATTAATTAATTAAATAAACTACCTACAATTACCTACAATTAACCTAACACTACACTATCAATAAATTAATTAAATACAATTGCTACAAATAAATACAATTAAATAAACTTGCTAAAGTACAAAAAATAAAAAAGAACTAAGTTACAAAAAATAAAAAAATATCTACAAATATAAGAAAAATATTACAACAATTTTAAACTAATTACACCTACTCTAAGCCCCCTAATAAAACAACAAACCCCCCCAAAATAAAAAATGCCCTACCCTATTCTAAATTACTAAAGTTAAAAGCTCTTTTACCTTACCAGCCCTGAACAGGGCCCTTTGCGGGGCATGCCCCAAGAAGTTCAGCTCTTTTGCCTGTAAAAAAAAAAAATACAATACCCCCCCCCCAACATTACAACCCACCACCCACATACCCCTAATCTAACCCAAACCCCCCTTAAATAAACCTAACACTAAGCCCCTGAAGATCATCCTACCTTGTCTTCACCATACCAGGTATCACCGATCCGTCCTGGCTCCAAAATCTTCATCCAACCCAAGCGGGGGTTGGCGATCCATCATCCGGTGCCTGAAGAGGTCCAGAAGAGGCTCCAAAGTCTTCATCCTATCCGGGAAGAAGAGGCGATCCGGACCGGCAACCATCTTGATCCAAGCGGCATCTTCTATCTTCATCCGATGACGACCGGCTCCATCCTGAAGACCTCCACCGCGGACCCATCTTCTTCCGGCGACGTCCAACTGCAGAATGACGGTTCCTTTAAGGGACGTCATCCAAGATGGCGTCCCTCGAATTCCGATTGGCTGATGGGATTCTATCAGCCAATCTGAATTAAGGTAGGAATATTCTGATTGGCTGATGGAATCAGCCAATCAGAATCAAGTTCAATCCGATTGGCTGATCCAATCAGCCAATCAGATTGAGCTTGCATTCTATTGGCTGTTCCGATCAGCCAATAGAATGCGAGCTCAATCTGATTGGCTGATTGGATCAGCCAATCGGATTGAACTTGATTCTGATTGGCTGATTCCATCAGCCAATCAGAATATTCCTACCTTAATTCCGATTGGCTGATAGAATCCTATCAGCCAATCGGAATTCGAGGGACGCCATCTTGGATGACGTCCCTTAAAGGAACCGTCATTCTGCAGTTGGACGTCGCCGGAAGAAGATGGGTCCGCGGTGGAGGTCTTCAGGATGGAGCCGGTCGTCATCGAATGAAGATAGAAGATGCAGCTTGGATCAAGATGGTTGCCGGTCCGGATCGCCTCTTCTTCCCGGATAGGATGAAGACTTTGGAGCCTCTTCTGGACCTCTTCAGGCACCGGATGATGGATCGCCAACCCCCGCTTGGGTTGGATGAAGATTTTGGAGCCAGGACGGATCGGTGATACCTGGTGAGGTGAAGACAAGGTAGGATGATCTTCAGGGGCTTAGTGTTAGGTTTATTTAAGGGGGGTTTGGGTTAGATTAGGGGTATGTGGGTGGTGGGTTGTAATGTTGGGGGGGGGTATTGTATTTTTTTTTTTACAGGCAAAAGAGCTGAACTTCTTGGGGCATGCCCCGCAAAGGGCCCTGTTCAGGGCTGGTAAGGTAAAAGAGCTTTTAACTTTAGTAATTTAGAATAGGGTACGGCATTTTTTATTTTGGGGGGCTTTGTTGTTTTATTAGGGGGCTTAGAGTAGGTGTAATTAGTTTAAAATTGTTGTAATATTTTTCTTATGTTTGTAGATATTTTTTTATTTTTTGTAACTTAGTTCTTTTTTATTTTTTGTACTTTAGCAAGTTTATTTAATTGTATTTATTTGTAGCAATTGTATTTAATTAATTTATTGATAGTGTAGTGTTAGGTTAATTGTAGGTAATTGTAGGTAGTTTATTTAATTAATTTATTGATAGTATAGTGTTAGTTTTAATTGTAACTTAGTTTAGGATTTCTTTTACAGGTAAATTTGTAATTATTTTAACTATTTTAGCTATTAAATAGTTCTTAACTATTTAATAGCTATTGTACCTGGTTAAAATAAATACAAAGTTACCTGTAAAATAAATATAAATCCTAAAATAGCTATAATATAAATATAATTTATATTGTAGCTATATTAGGATTTATTTTACAGGTAAGTATTTAGCTTTAAATAGGAATAATTTATTTAATAAGAGTTAATTTATTTCGTTAGATTTAAATTATATTTAACTTAGGGGGGTGTTAGTGTTAGGGTTAGACTTAGCTTTAGGGGTTAATACATTTATTAGAATAGCGGTGAGCTCCGGTCGGCAGATTAGGGGTTAATAATTGAAGTTAGGTGTCGGCGATGTTAGGGAGGGCAGATTAGGGGTTAATACTATTTATTATAGGGTTAGTGAGGCGGATTAGGGGTTAATAACTTTATTATAATAGCGGTGTGGTCCGGTCGGCAGATTAGGGGTTAATAAGTGTAGGTAGCTGGCGGCGACGTTGTGGGGGGCAGATTAGGGGTTAATAAATATAATATAGGGGTCGGCGATGTTAGGGCAGCAGATTAGGGGTACATAGGGATAATGTAAGTAGCGGCGGTTTACGGAGCGGCAGATTAGGGGTTAATAATAATATGCAGGGGTCAGCGATAGCGGGGGCGGCAGATTAGGGGTTAATAAGTGTAAGGTTAGGGGTGTTTCGACTCGGGGTACATGTTAGAGTGTTAAGTGCAGACGTCGGAAGGGTTACCGCATAGCAAACAATGGGGCTGCGTTAGGAGCTGAACGCGGCTTTTTTGCAGGTGTTAGTTTTTTTTCAGCTCAAACAGCCCCATTGTTTCCTATGGGAGAATCGTGCACGAGCACGTTTTTGAGGCTGGCCGCGTCCGTAAGCAACTCTGGTATCGAGAGTTGAAGCTGCGTTAAATATGCTCTACGCTCCTTTTTTGGAGCCTAACGCAGCCTTTATGTGGACTCTCGATACCAGAGTTATTTTTATGGTGCGGCCAGTAAAACGCGGGCGTTAGTTTTTCGGGTCGTTACCGACAAAACTCCAAATCTAGCCGATAATGTGTTTGGTATCGGGGTAATCAGAAAAATGATATGATACTACCCAATCTATAATTAATATTGTAAGTGATAAATACAATAAATTATAGTATGTTTAAAATAATCATTATATAGGGAGATATTAGCAGTATAAAATAAATGTTAGGACTGTATTGCTGTTTGTTTGTCATGCTGCCCCCCGATGGCCAAAGTCCAGTATTACAGCCAAAAGATTTGAATTGACTGTTAAAAGATACATTTTCCAAAATGAACCAATAAGAAGGGACAAGGTTTTCAAAGGGCCTCCCATTTTTCTCACCTATGATTAGACAATATAAGCTGGAATGCAGGATGAGAAAGGAGGTTGCTGATGATTTTGCTAAACTGACTGAAAACTGTTGCGTGGGACACAGTCAAACTATAAGCAAAGTGGGCCATACTTTCTCTTATCAATTGCAATTACACTTATTTTCATACGAGGTGGAACAAATTTGGGAGCTGAATTATCGATTTGGTCATTTTTGGTGATGTATGGTTGTTCTAATTTTTAATATTTTAATCATAGGTAAACATTTAAAACAAACATTCATTGCTGCTGTAAGTAATAGATTAAAGAGAGCAGATTGTATTTTAGCTTACATTCATAGTCCTGTATAGTGTTAATTTTGTCTTTTGTATGCTAAGTAATTTATCTTTGCAAAATATAGATATATATATCTTAGAATTAATTTTAATTATAAGTGACTAAGAATTTATTTCAGCTTAGATAAATTAGCATAGGAATTGGTAGTTTACACAAATAATATATACAATTTCTGATGTTTTAAATTGGAATTATATAGGATAAACTGTGGCTAAATAGCTGATTATATTGCTTGAATGTTAGCAGCTAAATATCTTGGAATCTCATTGTGTTAATTGAATGAAATTCTATTGTGAATAAGGCTAGTTAAAAAGTTACAATTTGGTTTGCCTTGTAAAGAGTATTGCAACAGTTTAAACACTATATAGTTTGACTCATATTCTGGTTCTTACAAATATATTTCAGTGTGTCTATAAATATCAACTAATAAAAATAATTCAGGAATTTATATTAATTTTATTGTCTTAGTATATGCATTTTATTGGGGGTTTATTTTAAAGGATAATAATTAAATATATTGTGTTATAACCCGGCCATATACTGACATTACACACTATGGGGTAGATTTACTAAAGGTCGAGTGGACATGATTCGCTGTAGCAAATCATGTCTGCTCGACCTCGCTAAATGCAGACAGCGAGCATATGCTTTCTGCATTTAACATTGCACAAGCGGTTCTTTTGAAATGCTTGTGCAATGCCGACCCCTGTTCACTCGCAGCCAATCTGGTCCGCCAAAAACAGAAGTTAAGAAGCTGCTCCTTAAATTCTCCACCACCTTTTAGGTGGAGGACTGAAATCATCCCGATCAGATCGGGGTGATTTTAGTCAGAAGTTAATGTAGGCAATAGCTGTAAACAGACAGTGGTTTTATTTAGCAGAAATATAAAAAAAATGGAAATACCTCCTTGTTTTCACATTGATATCCATCCAGCTTATGAATATTGGCCGGACACTGAAAAAAATCAATAATGTCATTCATGTTAAAGTCTTTATTTTGATGTATAGAAATGTTATAAGTGGATTGTGTAACAGATAGCAGATTTTTAAATGACTGGGCGGTCCTACTTATTGATAAATCCCTAATCCTATCTGATATTTATAATATATATCTATATATACAGTATATATATAAAAAGCAGCTCCTGCAGTATGGATACAAAGCACCTAACAATATTTTTCTCTAAAATGAGAAATAAAAATGCAATCCAAACAAGAAAGATAAACTTATAGCATTTTATTTTAGTAAATAATAGTCTGACATTACAGTCAACATTTTCTAGTTTAGAAGCAATTTGGCAAAACTAAGAAAGCAAAAAGTGGTTGTTCAAGCAGGATGACCTCATTAAGTTGTACCAAAGAGGAATAATGGTAGCCATTCAGTGAGTTTTCAGATCAGTATTACCTTGAATAGAGAAGCTATTTCTAGTTTAAAATCGCTCAGTTTACAATATTAAGGGCCAGATTACAAATGGAGCGCCAAATATCGTTTTAGCTAAATCGATATTTGCGCTCCACTTTCTAATACCAGTGAACGCAAATGTGAGCTGGTATTACGAGTTAGGTGCAATAAGACATTGCATGAGAACTAGCGAATCAAAGGGGGTAAGTTCCACAGCGATGGCCAGCAAATGTAAATATACTGTATATGATTATATACATAAATATTTACAGGGAACACACAGTCCCCACAGACCGCAATGTAAAGGCACTCTTCAGTGCCGTTTGTTTTTCTAACACCGCACTCCTGCCACATTCAACCCCATAAAACTGCTTTATGCAGTTTTTAAAAAAAAAAATAAAGATGCTATTTTTTTTTTATTTATACACAACCTCACACTAAAAATTGGTGCCAATTGGGGCACTTTTTTAAAAGTAACCAGATGTATGACTTCTGGTTAATTTTCAGAGCGCTAATTGCTACTGCTACTTGCCATTTCCATTGGTTTCCATAATGCATCAGACTTGTCTATCATACGACTTCTGCCCAAACAGTCTCTCAAGAACATTAAAAATATACATGGCTACCTATTAACATGGCTTTAGGAAGTTTTTTTGTAATTTTTTTGTAATTAAGAGTCATTTTGATGCATTATAAAATCCCATGGTAATAAACTTATCAAAGGATAAAGATGTTTCTATTGTATTTGCCATGCGTTAACAACCACTATACCTTGCATAGGGACAGACAATTCAAATGAGCAATTCCACTCCAATCAAATTCCAGCATATTTTTGAATGATCAACAAATTCAGCAACCTTGGCCTGTTTGCATGGATTTTTTTTTAATTACAACATTTTTGTGCATGCTCAGTTATTATTTTAATAAACACACATTAGGTTTTTAGGGGTTAAAAAATATTAATTAAAAAATTATAAGAAATTGTTACACACATCATACATTAATATTGTTGGTTATGCTAGCCAGTAATCATTAAAGGGACATTAAACACTTTGAGATGGTAATACAGGTATACCTCACTTTACAGCGCTTCACTTTACAGCGATTCGCTAATACAGCGCTCTGTGGAGCTGAAGTTCAGCCTCCAAGGATTTTGAAACAGTGCTGTAATCATCGTGAGATTGCGAGAAAAGTGACTGGCACCATTTTGTTATGCGCAGATCACTCTGTTTACATCATTGCAGTGCAATCTGTGTCTCAGTGTTATAGTCTGGCAAATTTTACTACAGTAATTGTCACTATTTTACAGGTACAGTATTTATTGAATCCTAATTGAATACTGTGTTGTGCTAGTGTTAAACTAAATGTAGCACTACTGCAACCCTAATCTATGTTAGTTCAAACATTTTTTAAAGTCTTTAAACACACTGGCAAGTGAATAAAAAGCTAAAACTGCCTTGTTTCACTTTAAGGCGGTTTTCACTTTACAGCGGGGCTCCGGTCCCTAACCCGCTGTATGAGCGGGGTATACCTGTATAAAAAGATAAATCATATACATAAATACAACTCTGCAATATACTTTCATTATTTATTTTGTCCCGTTTTCCTGTAATTCCATTCTGGAATTGGGAGCATTTCAGTTCCTGTTAGAAATGGAAGTGCAGAACACTGTTATATACCACACAGCCATTGGCTGCAAATTCTAGTGACCTATTTATAACTGCCTTTAATTGGCCACAGCAGAAAATGTAACATAAGTTACAACATGGCAGCTCCCATTGTTTTATAGACACTAAAACTTTACACTTAATTTATAAAAAAAATATACATCTACATGTTATTCTCATCCTAATCTTTTCTTTGAATGTATTATTTTATCTAGAATTTATTTAGCTTTTAATGTTCCTTTAATATTGGATTGATTTGTTATATTTTACTGTTGCTTTGACTTTATATGCTTCCAGGAAGGTCTTTAACCTAATTTAGGTAATTTAACCTAAATTAGCTCTTTTTATAGTTTTTGTGTTTTTAAATTGACATTATCCCTATTGAGATTGTAGTCTAAAATGTTTCATTATGAGCAGCAAAAAAACAACTTTGAAATATACTTTTATTTTTTATTTTGACCCTTTTCCTAAAATGTAATTAAAGTGATGGTAAATTTCAGATTTTAAGAATGTCTTGGTGTACAAGAAAACAGCATAATTATTTGTTTTAAAAAGTGTATATATATTTTATAATAACAATTAAAATTATAGGGAGGCGAAAAGTGAGTTTAAAATCCTTCACTTAGCACAAAATGTAGAGAAAATAACTCGTATTGTTTCCAATGCAGCAAAGGATTCTGAGTAAGATATGCAAATGAGGTTCACAATGACTAACTTTTTACTTCAGCCTGCTTTTAGGCAGACTTCCCTTTATGCCATAGCATTGCTGTATACACAGCTTTTAAGCTTAGCTAGGGTTAGTACAGTGATTCAGACCAATTCCAGGACAGCTGTTTTGTGGATTTTGCCACTCATCAGCTAGGAGTAGGTTGAATCACTGCTGGGTAAAGTTGATTTCTGGGCAAAATACAACAACAATTAAAATTATGGGGAGGCGAAAAGTGTGTTTAAAATCCTCCACTGAGCGCAAAATGTGGAGAAAATAACTCATTGTGTAGTTCATTTACAAATCTAGACAAGTCAGAAGACTTGCTTTTCCTACAGAAAACCTCTGAATACATTGTTTCCAATGCAGCAAAGGATTCTGGGTAAGATATCACTTTTCAGTGTTGTTGTATTTTGCCCAGAAATCAACTTTACCCAGCAGTGATTCAACCTACTCCCAGCTGATGACTGGTAAACACCACGAAACAGCTGTCCTGGGATTGGTCTAAATCACTGTACTAACCCTAGCTAAGCTTAAAAAGCTGTGTATACAGCAAAGCTATGGCATAAAGGGAAGTCTGCCTAAAAGCAGGCTGAATTAAAAAAGTTAGTCCTTGTGAGCCTCATTTGCATATCTTACCCAGAATCCTTTGCTGCATTGGAAACAATGTATTCAGAGGTTTTCTATGGGAAAAGCAAGACTTCTGATTTGTCTAGATTTGTAAATGAACTACACAACGAGTTATTTTCTCTAAATCATATTTTATAATAAAAGATTTTTTAATCCTTCTTGGTATCTTCTATTCTTCAACTCTCCTTAATTTTCTCCTTTGGCTAGCTTGTGACATAGAGAGCAATCCCACCCACTCACCACATAGGCTTCCTAAGGGCTGGACTTTAAAAGTGTCATATGACACACGCACCGATTGGATGTTCCTTTGAATTGTCAAAAAAAAAAAAAAGACTTCTTCCCAGTGGGCCAGTATAACATTGCAATAGAAGCATTACTATAGGCATGGATTTAACCCTTCACAGATAGATTAAGAAGAAAAAAAAGTACACATATATAATGGCAAAGATTACATATATTGCATTTGATTAGCTAAAGTTTACCATCACTTTAAATAAATTGTGACCTTTCAAATTCCTGTTAAACATAATATTTATTTAAAAAAAAACATACATGTACATATTATTCTCAGGCTAATGTTTAATTTTAATATATCATTCTATTTAGCATTTATTTAGTGTTTAATATCCCTTTAAATAGATTTTCCTGTTATATGATCTATTAATTCAAGCATTTTTAGTAATTAAACCAGCAACTCATACAATGGATTGGAATGGTTTGGCAAAATATTACTCGAGCTTGAATATCCATATGCTGATGAATTGGTAAAAGAGCTGCCCTTACTGAACCTATATTTCTACTACCTGCATCTGTTGCAATAAATTGAAATTAAACATTTCCCCCTAAACTTAGAGCGGAATTGCATCTCCAAAGCTACCTTTGCGCTTTCCACAGTATTTAGAGGTCATTTTAAATTTCAACAATTCAGTTCAATATTCAAAGGTATCACTCACCTCACTTGAATTTCCTGAACATATTTCTGGGATGTCACAGTCATTTACTGCTTCTCGACATAATATTCCATCTGATTTAAACTTCAAAAGAATCAACAAACATGTGTGTACATTAACTTATATGAAACAAAACATTCATATAAAAATACTATGTAAAGGAACTGCTTTTGTAGAAAAAAAACTAAGAAATTCTGTTGATAAGACCCGCAGTGGTATTATTGTACCACCTTTTAATGTGTCACAACAAACTTTAGTAAACACTCCACAATTTGCCATGTTGTATTTTGGTAAAAGGAAACAAAAGTATATATAATTTGTTCTTGTTTATCTTTTATGTTAAATTGATATGACACCCACGTTTTCTTTCATGATTCAGATGCAGCATGTAATTTTAAGAAACTTTCTAATTTACTCCTCTTATCAATTTCTATTAGTTCTCTTGGTATCTTTATTTGAAAAGTAAGAATGTAAGCTTAGGAGCCGGCCCATTTTTGGCTCAACACGGGGTAGAGCTTGCTGATTGGTGGTTAAATGTAGCCACCAATCAGCAAGCGCTACCCAGGGTGCTAAACCAAAAATGTCCGGCTCCTAAACTTACTTTTCATTCCTACTTTTTCAAATAAAGATACCAAGAGAACAAAGAGAAATCGCTAATAGGAGTAAATTAGAAAGTTGCTTAAAATTGCATGATCTATCTGAATCATGAAAGAAAAAAATTTGGGTTTATTATCACCCTTTAATAATTTTCTTTGTTGCTCTATAGATCTTATTCATATATATACACATTACTGTGCAAAAGTCTTAGGCTATCATTAGATTTGTTGTTTTTAATGACCATGCATATTTATTTTCCGGTCTCTTTATTAAAATACAAACAGAAAACACAGGAAATATGTACACAAAGTATAAAAAAACAAGTTTCAGAACAAAATGGCTTCTTCAGGTGAAAGTCAATATTTAGTGTGATCTCCCTTGGCAATAAGCACCTCTTGAACTCTTTTGGGGAGACTGTCCTAAAGTTTTCTGAAGTAATCTTCTGGTATATTATACCAGGCTTCTCTCAGCACTTCACAGAGTTCTTCTTTAAATTTAGTTTTTGTTTTTTTCTTTCTCTGTCCAGGCGATTCCATACTGCATCTATTATATTCAGGTCTAGACTCTGTGGAGGCCAGTCCATGACTGTCAGTGTTTTATCAGCTGTTTTTCTCTCCCAATATGAGTTCACTGCATTAGCAGTGTGCTTGGGATCGGGATTGTTATCATGCTGAAAAATAAAACCAGAAGGAATGGCATAATGAATTAAAACATGTTTGCACTTTTCAGCATTCATAATCCCATCAATTCGGACAATATCGCCAACAACACTGGCAACAATGCAGCCCCAAACCAGGACAGACCCTCCACCACGTTTCAGTTAAGGCCGCAAGCACTCATTCTTCCATCTCTCTCCAACTTTTCTTCACACTATCAGGCCCATTTATCAAAGGGCTTGCGGACCTGATCCGACACTGCGGATCAGGTCCGCAAGACCTCGCTAAATGCGGAGAGCAATACGCTCTCCGCATTTAACATTGCACCAGCAGCTCACAAGAGCTGCTGGTGCAACGCCGCCCCCTGCTGACTCGCGGCCAATCGGCCGCCAGCAGGGAGCTGTCAATCAACCCGATCGTATTCGATCGGGTTGATGTCCGGCGATTCCTGTCCGCCTGTTCAGAGCAGGCGGACAGGGTTATGGAGCATCGGTCTTTAGACCGCTGCTTCATAAGTTGTGTTTCTGGCGAGTCTGAAGACTCGCCAGAAACACGGCCCTTCAAGCTTCGTACGGAGCTTGATAAATGGGCCTGATATTGTCGACGACTGGACCCTAAAATTTCAAACTTTGATTTGTCACTTTTTTCTACTTTCATTCCAATCTTTGTGAGCTTTAGCATATCTTAGCCTTTTTACCCTGTTCCCTTTCTGAAATGTGGTTTCTTGGCTGCTACCATTCCACAAGGACCATTCCTGATTAAGCTTCTTCAGTAGACAGAAGAAGGGTCAACTTGGCATCCCGATGAAGCTGCCAGATTCTGAACCAGGTCCTTGGTTGACTTTTTCCGGTCTCTCAAAGAAACTTCTCATCTGTTTTCTAAAGTTTTCTTGGCCTTCTAGTCCTTTTTTGTCCTTGACCTCCCCTGGTTCTTCAAATTTCTCTATAACAGCTTGAATACCACATCTTGAGTATCCAGTTTGTTTGCTGATTTCTCTTTGAGAATGGCCTTGCTGATGCAAAAAAATACAGGTGTTAGCAATGACATTAATTAGGGTTCCATTCTATTTAGGTTTCTGAGAGCCAGGTTCCTGCTATTGCTCAAATCTAAGGGGAGGTCACAATAAATACTTGCCACGTTAGCCTATAGAAGCAGTTTTTCTGACTTTTTTCTTTTTTTTAATACTGCATACAAATATACTGTATTCTAATAAAGAGAATAAACAATAAAGAAATAATTATATATGGTCATTATACCATTGCTAAAACAACAAATCTAATGGTGGCCTAAGACTTTTGCACAGTACTGTATGTATGTATATATATATATATATATATATATATATATATATATATAGGCTCCCATGTACAATCTAGCGGGTGGACAAAGCTCCCTATTTGGGAACCTGCCAGACTGCTTTCAAAGTGAATGGGCAGTGGATGCTATACGTCCGCTGCCTGCATATACTATTCCAAAAGGACTTCTTCATGCAACACTGCCCCCTGCTCTCATGCAAGACCAGCGCCTATCAATCACCCTGAACAAATATGTTCTGGGTGATTTATTTCTGGTCAGAGGTGGTGGAGACGGTAAGAATCAGCGGTTGTATGACCACTGCTTCTTACATTACTTTAAGCAGATTTGCATGAGTGAGTCTGCCCTGCATTTGCTCTAAAGCAGCATCCGCTGCTTAGTAAATGTAACCCATAGACATCATTATATATTGAGCAATTTAAGAATCTTTGGTTAGAGCACTCTTAAATATTAGAAACAACAAGTTACCCCTATATTTTTACTAAACTTTCCTTCAGAAGCTTAGGAACCTTTGACCCCCGACAGACTGAAAGCAAAATACAATACTTAATACACAACTCACAGTTGTGCGCCACAATATTATATTTTAGACATCATTTAGTTATATATTAATGCAGTTTATTTTACCTTACACATTGAGCAGCACAACCCATCACTGCACTGGGATCCTTGTGTTAAAGTGCATTTCTCACAACATTCCCCTCCCTCAGCCGCACACTCCTAAAAAAAAGAGAGCAAACATAAACCCATAGAAATGGAAACAGAACCAAATACTTACTCAGTAAAATTATAGTTTAAAACAAAATTTTGGCAGTGTTCAAAAGAATAAAATTTACCAACTTTTTTAATTATAAAAAAAATATAAAAATCATTTACCTACGTAACCATATATACTGAGATTAGAACATTATTTTTTTTTATTAAATGAGAACATTTAGGTTTAAAGGAACATTAAACACTAAATACATTCTATAAACATAGTACTGAGGTTATTCCCAGCCTCTTTCTAGTCTGGTTGCCGCCATGTTGAAATCTAGCTCTTATTGCATTTTAGTACCAACACATTTACACATGTGCAGCAACTATCCTACAGATCCCTCCAATGAAACCTAGGTTCCAAAATGGTGGCATCCATAATTAGAGGAAGGTGCATGAAGGTGTTAGTGTTTAATATCCTTTAAAAAATGATTACTATATTTAGTCTTTATCTGCTTGTGATTATGCTTTCTTATAAGTCTTAAAGTATAGATGCCCAAACTATTGCCAGAGGGTGAAGGTTTTTGTGATCTTAAGCACCAACGAGAGGAAAAACCAGACACTAGTAATTTGTTACTAAAAAAGCACATCCACACATCATATTGAGTAATTAAGCATGTACAGTATATTTGTACCAAATGCATCACATTAGGTAATTAAGCATGTATATATGTACAAAATACATCACATTAGGTAATTAAGTATGTATATTTGTACCAAATACATCACATTAGGTAATTAAGCATGTATATTTGTACCAAATACATCACATTAGGTAATTAAGTATGTATATTAATACCAAATACATCACATTTGGTAATTAAGCATGTATATTTGTACCAAATACATCACATTAGGTAATTAAGCATGTATATTTGTACCAAATACATCACATTAGGTAATTAAGTATGTATATTTGTACCAAATACATCACATTAGGTAATTAAGTATTTTTATCTGTACCAAATACATCACATTAGGTAATTAAGTATGTATATTTGTACCAAATACATCACATTAGGTAATTAAGTATGTATATTTGTACAAAATACACCTCATTAGGTAATTAAGCATGTACAGTATCTCACAAAAGTGACTACACCCCTCACATTTTTGTAAATAATTTATTATATCTTTTCATGTGAAAGCAATGAAGAAATAACACTTTGCTACAATGTAAAGTAGTGAGTGTACAGTCTATATAACAGTGTAAATTTGCTGTCCCCTCAAAATAACTCAATACACAGCCATTAATGTCTAAACCGTTGGCAGCAAAAGTGAGTACACCCCTAAGTGGAAATGTCCGAATTAGGCCCAATTAGCCATTTTCCCTCCCCGGTGTCATGTGATTCGTTACAAGGTCTCAGGTGTGAATGGGGAGCAGGTGTGTTAAATTTGGTGTTATCGCTCTCACACTCTCTCATACTGGTCACTGGAAGTTCAACATGGCACCTCATGGCAAAGAACTCTGAGGATCTAAAAAAAAAGAATTGTTGCTCTACATAAAGATGGCCTAGGCTGTAAGAAGATTGCCAAGACCCTGAAACTGAGCTGAAGCTCAGTGGGCAAGACCATACATTAGTTTCCCAGGACAGGTTCCATTCAGAACAGGCCTCACCATGGTCAACCAAAGAAGTTGAATGCACATGCTCAGCATCATATCCAGAGGTTGTCTTTGGGAAATAGATGTATGAGTTCTGCCAGCATTGCTGCAGAGGTTGAAGGGGTGGGGGGTCAGCCTGTCAGTGCTCAGACCATACGCTGCACACTACATCAAATTGGTCTGCATGGCTGTCATCACAGAAGGAAGCCTCTTCTAAAGATAATGCACAAGAAAGCCTGCAAACTGTTTGCTGAAGACAAGCAGACTAAGGGCATGGATTACTGGAACCATGTCCTGTGGTCCGATGAGACCAAGATAAACGTATTTGGTTTAGATGGTGTCAAGCGTGTGTGGCAGCAACCAGGTGAGGAGTACAAAGACAAGTGAGTTTTGCCTACAGTCAAGCATGGTGGTGAGAGTGGTCTGGGCCTGCATGAGTGCTGCTGGCACTAGGGAGCTACAGTTCATTGAGGAAACCATGAATGCCAACATGTACTGTGACATACTGAAGCAGAGCATGATCCCCTACCTTCAGAGACTGGACCGCAGGCAGTATTCCAACATGATAACGACCCCAAACACACCTCCAAGACGGCCACTGTCTTGCTAAAGAAGCTGAGAGTAAAGGTGATGGACTGCTCAAGCTTGTCTCCAGACCTAAACCATATTGTGCATCTGTGGGGCATCCTCAAATGGAAGGTGGGGGAGCGCAAGGTCTCTAACATCCACCATCTCTGTGATGTTGTCATGGAGGAGTGGAAGAGGACTCCAAGTGGCAACCTGTGAAGCTCTGGTAAAACTCCATGCCCAAGAGGGTTAAGGCAGTGCACTTTGGGCCCAATTTGGACATTTCCACTTAGGGGTGTACTCACTTTTGATGCCAACGGTTTAGACATTAATGGCTGAGTGTTGAGATATTTTGAGGGGACAGCAAATTTACACTGTTATACAGGCTGTACACTCACTAATTTACATTGTAGCAAAGTGTCATTACTTTAGTGTTGTCACATGAAAAGATATAATAAAATATTTACAAAATGTGAGGGGTGTACTCACTGTTGTGAGATACTGTATATTTGTACCAAATACATCACATTAGGTAATTAAGCGTGTATATTTGTACAAAATACATCACATAAGGTAATTATGCATGTATATTTGTACAAAATACATCACATAAGGTAATTATGCATGTATATCTGTACCAAATACATCACATTAGATAATTAAGTGTGTATATCTGTACCAAATACATCACATTAGGTAATTAAGCGTGTATACCTGTACCAAATACATCACATTAGGTAATTAAGCGTGTATACCTGTACCAAATACATCACATTAGGTAATTAAGCGTGTATACCTGTACCAAATACATCACATTAGGTAATTAAGCGTGTATACCTGTACCAAATACATCATATTAGGTAATTAAGCGTGTATATCTGTACCAAATACATCACATTAGGTAATTAAGCATGTATACCTGTACCAAATACATCACATTAGGTAATTAAGCGTGTATATCTGTACCAAATACATCAGATTAGGTAATTAAGTATGTATATTTGTACCAAATACATCACATTAGGTAATTAAGCGTGTATATTTGTACCAAATACATCACATTAGGCAATTAAGTATGTATATTTGTACCAAATACATCACATTAGGTAATAAAGCGTGCATATTTGTACCAAATGTTGTAAATATCAGTAGAATATACTACATTTTAAATAAAAACGTGATTACAGTATATCTTAGTATTATTGTGTAAGTGTAATGTAATGTGACTACTCAGCCAATCCCATTATTAGTAAATGTCATCATTACAGATAAAGATATATTTTTTACATAGAAATGATGTGGTAAAGACCATGTAGCATATTTTTATAACGTAAACAGTTAAATTGCTCTTTTATTACTGGGACTCATGCTTAGAATTCAGATCTAAATGTATTAAGGTACAGGTCTATGGAAATATTTAAGGGACATGAAACCCAAACATTTTCGTTCATGATTCAGATAGACAATATAATTTTAAACAACTTTTCAATTTACTTCTATTTTCTGATTTGCTTCATTCTCTTGGTATCCTTTCTTAAAAAAAGAAGCAGCAATACACTACTGGGAGCTAGCTTAATGCATTGGGTGAGCCAATAATGAGACATATATATCCAGCCACCAATCAGCAGCTTCTGAGTCTACATAGGTATAATTTTCAACAAAGGATATCAACCGAACAAAACAAATTAGATCATAGAAGTAAATTGGAAAAAACCCACGCTCTATCTGAATCATAAAAGAAAAAAAGGGGTTCAATGTCCGTTTAAGTTATATATGTATAATCAAGCTTTACAAATAGGCAGATGTCCAAAAAGTCCTTCAAATAAAATGTTGTCATTATAATACATTTTTGCTTTTCTTACTGTTCACCTACCGCAAAAGAACCACAGTCACATTCTTCTCCGGCTTCTACAAAGCCATTGCCGCATTCTGGAGAATCCAAAAGCTATTGAATAAAAACAAAAGTGATTTGAAAGAATATTTGATTAAAATTGAGGGGCACATAAATGATGTAGCCCTGATGCTTGCAGTTGTTTTTAGATGTATATGAATGTACTGTATATAAATACACAAATAATAAAATATAGAAGGGCTGCATTTTCTAAGAATTTCATTAGTGGTCATTTTTCCCTTTGACTTTAACTGCTTAGCGTTTGCTACCATAAGGCCTATGAATATCCCCTTGATGAGCCTGCAATCACTTATTTTTTCTGTTCATTTCATCCACTAGCACTGCAATATTAACCTGTGCTACACAAAATCTCTTTTACTAGGGCTGGTGCCTCCACAAGACCAGATGTTCACCATACGGCACCACTGAATGGGAGGAGCACAGAGTCACACTGCAGCAAGGAAAGAATTGTGTTTTTTTTAGGGTTCTTTTTCTTTAAGTACCAACCTGACTCCTTATGGCTTTCCAAAATAGCCCATGTGAGAGAAAGCAAGGGAGGAGGCACCTTTGTGCTTCAACAAAAAATCTATACAATAATGTTATAGCCAATTTTATACTGCATCCAAAGCTATAAGCCTGTTTGTGCAAAGCGCACAGGCACACATACACCGGATGTATGACACCCTCTAATTATTGCGTTCAGGTATTGCAGCCACACCCACTGCTAACAGGTGCATACAATCCAGCACATAGCCATTAAATCTCTATAGTTCAATATTGGCAGCACAATAGCTCAGTGACTTTAAACATGTCATAGAATAATGCCACCTTTGGCACAAGTCAGTTTGTGAAATATCTGACCTACTAGATCCTGCCCCCTCAACTGTATGTGGTATTATTGTCAAGTGGAAGCGTCTAGGGATAACAACAGCCCAGAAAGAAAGTGGTAGACCTCACAAACTCACAGAGCGGTGCTGCCGAATGCTGAAGAGAAAAAAAAAAAGACGCATTCAACTGAGACAGAACAAAAGCTGGAAAACTGCTGTGCTTCCCCACAAGGCCAGTGCCACTTAGGGGTGCAGTCTCTTTTAGTGCTAAAAATATTCACACTAATACTGTTATATGTGTCAGTCAATGAACATTAACAAAGCTGTGTGTGTGTCGGTATCCATCTTCTGCAAGATTTTATTAAATGAACATTAAACTCAACAATTCAACATCTTCCTGTAAAAAATCAAGAGAAATTAACACCATTACAGTGTACATTCATTATTTATTTTGCCTGTTTTTGCTGTAATATACCTCTGAAAATTGCCAATGGGCTTGGCTGTATCTTTCGCCTACAACACCCTAAACAGTGATTCTTCAGCTCAGAACAGCAGCTCATTTAAAGGGACAGTCAACACCAACAATTTGAATGTCTAAAAAGATAGATAATACCTCTACAACCTATTCCCCCAGTTTTGCACAACCAACATTGTTATATTAATATACTTTATAACATTTAAACCTCTAAATTTCTGCCTGTTTCTATGCCACTACAGACAGCCTCTTATCACATGCATTGTTATTAGCTTTTCACAACAGGGGAGTGCTAGTTCATTGTGCTCACGCCTGTGGGTTGTGGATGACTGCACTAATTTGCTAAAATGCAAGTCAATAGATTAAAAATGTGATCAGAGGGCTGTCAAAAGAGGCTTAGATACAAGGTAATCACATAGGTTAAACGTATATTAATATAACCATGTTGGCTGTGCAAAACTGGGGAATAGGTAATAAAGGGATTATCTATCTTTTTAAACAATAAAATTATTGGAGTTTACTGTCCCTTTAATCTTCTCTTAACTGGCTACAGCAAAGGAGATCAGGAACATAATTTCCACCAGGATTTTCAAGAGGATTATCCCTGAATTGCTGTTTATTTGCAAAGCTGTACTAACAAACCAACCTTAAACATTTCTAGTACAATGCAGCGCTTAATTAAGTTTAATGCACTTTTTTCCATGTATATTTACATACCTTTAAGGGCTTATTGAACAGACATGCTCCACCACCACTGCTCAGAAATTCATGATATTCTTCAATATTACACTGTGAAAATTTGCTTGGTAGATAATAACTGAAAAACAATAATATTATGGTTTTTAAGTTCAGTGTAATAATTAGTTACATAAAATAATGACTTTGGTTCAAACTAAAATGGGTTTTTAAAATATTTATGATGTGGCACCTTAAAGGGACATGAAACCCAAAATGTTTCTTTCATGATTCAGATATAGGGGTAGATTTATCATAGTGCGAGTGGACATGATACGATGTAGCATATCATGTCCGCTGCACATCGATAAATGCCAACAGCACGGAAACAGGAGCATCAAGCTCCATACGGAGCTTGATAAATCGGCCCCATAGAATACAATTTTAAAAAAAGTTTCCAATGTACTTGTTTTATCAAATTAGCTTCATTCTCTTATTATTCTTTGTTGAAGAGATATCTAAAATAGGTAGAGTGCACATGTCTGGGACACAACATGACAGGAAAAAGTGCAGCCATCTAGTGCTCTTGCTAATGTATAACATTGTTGCCATATAGTGCTGCAGACACGTGCACACTCCTGAGCTTACCTTCCTGCTTTTTTAACAAGGATAACAAAGGGAAAAAAAATAAAATTTGATAACAAAAGAAAGTTGTTTACAATTCTATGTTCTATCTGAATCCTGAAAGAAACATGTTGGGTTTTATGTCCCTTTAATATTTTAGTATTTCTATTAGTAAATTATTACCACATTAAAGAACTCAAATTAGTAAGGGCTGGTGCTTAAAGGAGCAGAATTATATAACATTAGCTTAGCACCAGCTTTTTAATACAAAGGATTAGAGAGATATTTTACAACGAAAATTAAATTTTACAGAATCCGGCTCCGGGCTCTTTTGAGCGGGTCTGTTTTTTTTCTTCCGAAGCGCATCGCGGGCATGCTGTCTAGTCACAATGCGCCCGATCGCGCTATTAAACTCAATGTAGTTTGCTCCCGCTCTGGTAGCGGGCTACATTGAGTTTAATAGCGCAATCGAGCCGGCTGTGACTAGACAGCGTGCCCACGATGCGCTTAGGAGTTAAAAACAGACCCGCTCAGAAGAGCCAGGAGCCGGGTTGTGTAAAATTACATTTTTATTGTAAAATATCTCTCTAATCCATTGCTTTAGAAAGCTGGCACTAAGATAATGTTATATAATTCTGCACTATGTGCAAAATTATATAACATTATTTGCTAGGTTTACTGCCCCTTTAAAATGCTTGACTCTAGGATCATTACCATAACTTTGGGACAAGTAGCACTTCTACTATCTATCTATCTATCTATCTATCTGTTTATATATATATATATATATATATATATATCATTTAATCTATTTAGATAACTGATAGATGATAGATAATAATCATTAGATCATTGATAGATTACATAATTGGTAGAGTAGATAATAATCTATAATCTAATCTGTTGATTGGCTACCTATCTACTGATCTGTCTCTCAGTCTCTATATATCAGTAATAAATACATAAAATTGGGAAAGAACAAACTAAAAGAAGGGGTTTGAAATTAGCACTCTTCCCTAAAGGATAAATTACAATGATTACTTAAAATCCATACACTTTAATCTTATTGATTTAAAAAAAGAAAGGAGAATAAAGATTCTCCGGATATGTACCAAGTCAAGTTAAACTAAAAGCAAATAATGTGCAATCACCCCCCTGTTTCCTGGCCGATATCAGCAGCTGTCGGCATCAGGTGACAGGGGTGAGAGACATAGGTAATATTTTAGGTATAACAATAACAAACGCGTTTCGGCTGTCTAAGCAGCCTTTTTCAAAGTTACGAAAATTGACAAACTGAAGCCCGGGTGTCACCCGGTTATATACACTGTGTGGTTCTTGTTCTAACCAATCAAAGGACGCCTGTTCATATGCCGCCCACTCCTCCGCCAATCAGACTGCAGATATTATTAAACCATTCAATACCTCAGCTAATCTATTTAGATAACAGATAGATAGATAGATAGATACACAAATATATAAAGTAGATTCAATTACTGATTATTTACATAATAGGTAGAGTAGATAATCTATAATCTAATCTGTTGATTATCTAATCTGTTGATCTATTTATTGATCTATCTATATATCAGCTAATCTACTAAAATAACTAATATATAGATAGACTAATAGATAATAGATTAGATTATTGATTGATTACATAATCTGTAGCGTAGATAATAATCTATAAACTAATCTGTTTAGATACCTATCTACTGATCTGTCTTTCTATATATCATCTAATTTATTTACATGATTGACAGCTAGATAATTTATTAATAGATTATATCATTAATAATCTATTATCTAATCTATCAACTTTCTAACAACTTTCTTCTTTAGAGATGAAAGATTATGTTGTTGTTTTGTTTTTTACATTTTACTAAATTGATATATAGATATATTTTGGAGCTTTCAAAATTCACAAGCCACTTCATCAAGTACAAAGATCACAGCATTTTAAAAGCAAACAAACTATGTGCTGTTTGAGATCACAGAGCACAGTGTCAGTATGGTATCCAAGTACAAAACAATTCAGTGACTCATGAGGAGTTTAGATGTAGCAGACAATATATTAAACAATAATCAGCTTGGAACATCTAAGAGAATGGTAAATTGTATGCTGAATGCTACTAAAGGTTAAGCTATCAGTATTACAATGCTTATAGAAAAACAATTTAGGACAATGTTAAATTAATACATGATCTATTTTGTGAAAGCACTTGAAGTGTGGGGATTTATCATGGCCATCATTTACTTTCTCTTTAATCTTTTGTATCATTAAGTAACTTCCTTCTCTACTATCGTTTGTTCTTAGAGGTTGCTGAATACCAAGTAAGGCATCATCATATTATTATGATCAAGCCAAGCAATAGCACTTAAAGGACAACAAGTAATAGCCAACATCAATGAGCAGGCCATGTGTTAGCAAAAACACAGGTTATAAATAGGCATCAAGGACTCACCCTTAATATCAGGGAAAATAAGTGTAGTGGTGCTTGCAAGACATCTGTTTGCTATGCTAATTAGCATGAATACTTTAAAGCAGGGATGGGCAGACTTTTGTAAGGAAAGGGCTAACTCAAATTTTATTCTGTGACATGGTCACCTAACTAAAAAAAAAAGCACCAGTCATATGATTCACCATCATTGGTCAGCTCATATGTCATTCATTTTGCAATCCATTCACTGCACTTGTAGCAGCCTTCAGTCTCTCCCTTTTATTTCATGCTTACCTTTGCTCCCCATTACATCAATACTCCCAGTACTTATTTATGAATTACAGATGTCTTATTAAATGATAAATAAGAGCAGGTACATACACGTTTTGCGCTAACCTGTCAGTCTCACCTACAATACCAGCAGTGAACAAGCTAAACCTCTCAGACACTGCAGAGAACTGCATAGCCACGCCCATCAGTCCCTGCCATTTCATTCTATTCCCCAATTGCCAAACCACTATTTGCATTTTGTCAAATCACTTTTCCTGGGTGGAGGTGTTCTCAGTTTGACTTGCTCCCAAGATAAATGTATCACTTCACTCCTTTATGCCTGGAGTTGGTGTGGACACTGACTTGGAATTCTGAGGAGTGTGTGGTCTGACAGTGCTTGAATCTGAGTGCTGTATAGCAGACGGACATAAGTAGATCCTATGTAAAGTCAGATCTGCTTATGTCCATCTGCTATACAGCACTGTCAGATTCAAGCACTCTCAGACCACACACTCCCTCCTCAGATAGAATTCCAAGTCAGTGTCCATGCCCAGTCCATAATAATTAGACAAAATGCAAAAAGACTGGTTCAGCTATTGCGGAATAAAAAGACAGTTTGAGCTATAATGCAGGTGCTGGTTAGACCATATACTGCAGATCTGGGCTTTTCCCAGTGTAAATATACCGGCTTTTCCTGGGTGGAGGTGTTCTCAGTTTCACTTGCTCCCAAGACTAATTTATGATGGGCGTGGCTATGTGGTTCTCTGGTTTAGATCATCCCATCATAGACCTCTATCGCAGCACTGATGTATCAGTTTAGATTAGAATGTGAGTGTCAGCCGGCAATTGACTGTAGGGTTTTAGAGTGACATGCAGCAGCCGCACTTGTTAGAAATATACACAGAGGCTATACAGCAGTCTACATAAGTAAGAGATAGATTTCTCAAAACATCTACGGTGGAGAAATCTTTCTCTTACTATGCAGACTTGACATCTTGCCCACCCCTGCTTTAAATGGACAGTCAACACCAGAATTTTTGTTGTTTAAAAATATAGATATTCCGTTTATTACCCATTCCCCAGTTTTGCATAACCAACACAGTTATAATAATACACTTTTTACCTCTGTGATTACCTTGTATCTAAGCTTCTGCTGATTGCCCTTTTATTTCAGTTCATTGACAGACTTGCATTTTATCCAATCTGTGCTGACTCCTTAGGTAACTTCACGTGCGTGAGCTCAATGTTATCTATATGACACACATGAACTAACGCTCTCTAGTGGTGAAAAACTGTCAAAATGCATTTACATAAGAGGCGGTCTTTAAAGGGCCATGGTACCCAAATGTTGAAACACTTAAAAGTGATGCAGCATAGCTGTAAAAAGCTGACTAGAAAATATCACCTGAACATCTCTATGTAAAAAAGTAAGATATTTTACCTCAAAAATTCCTCAGTAGCCAAATCCCATTGTAAAGGACTTCTAAGCAGCAAATCAGTATGTCTGTCCCAGGACAGCTAAGGGAGTGAGCTTACGTGCACACTCATCTTATTTCCCTATTCAGTTTAAGGAAGTTTACTATGAAATCTCATGAGCAACAGCTGAAGTATATTTTTTTACACAGAACTTACTCTGCTGATCTGAGGAGATTGTGAGGTAAAATATCTTCCTTTTTTTACATAGAGATGCTCATGTGATATTTTCCTGTCAGTTTTTTACAGTTATACTGCAACAGTTTCAGGTGATTTAGCATAGGAATATTATGTCCCTTTAAGGTCTAAGAAATTAGCATATGAGTCTATCTAGGTTTAGCTTTCAACTAAAAATGCCAAGAGAACAAAGCAAAGTTGGTGATAAAAGTAAATTGGAAATTTGTATAATCCTATGCGCATGCAGTGTGACATGGCTGTGATATATATAATAGTGAAAATTAGTTTATGCATAGAATCCTGTATCTATTTTTATATAACGGCTCTCATAGAAAGCAACAATTGTGGCATTACTTGAGAGCTGGAGTTGGTCTCAGTTACAGGAGCAAAGTGCAGGTAGTGAGGCCAATGCTGTAAATTGTGTTATTTGTTGCCTGAATGTCAAAAATGATACTGTCACAAAAAGTACACCAATAGAGGCACAGGAAGTTATAATACATGGGCTCTGAAAACACTGTTTGGTACTTGGTTATTCTTTGAAGATGTTCTTCGCATTCTTCTTCTTGACCTCCCTTTTCTGGTGTGAGCTTGGCCTGTTTGATGGATTTATCCTGTTGCCTTCCTGTTTGTCTGTTCCTGACTAACTTCCTGGCTTTTGACCCATGGATCTGTGTTTTAGATAATTCCTCTATATCTTCCCAGTGCTACTTTACCCAGATACAAACTCAAGTTCTTGATCTCTGCCTGACTACTCTAATTACTCCTATGATACTGCAGCCTGGTTCCTGATAACCACTCTTGTTACAGACCTTGGCCTGTTCCTGACTTCTGCTTCAAGTTCATATCCTGCAAAAAAGTACCTTTTCTGTATCTATATACACATATACAATAGATATAAAGACATACAGACCAACAGACAGAACAACAGACACGCTACAACCTTGTTTTGCTCCCCTGCTGGCATATAGACAGGTAAATCAGATACATTAGACTACTATTTAACAGAAGGCACTTTTATTAATAATGAGAAAGATTGTTTCAAATGTACAGAATGGCAGGATGTGTGACATCTTCATCTACGCCCACACTTTGGAAGGAAATATGATACATAAATTACATGTCTTGTCATTTGCTTAGAAGAGATTGATATAAGATTTTATATAAGTAGGTGGGGCTCTGCGTATATACGTATTAAATAGTGTATATTCAAGACAAAATGTGATGATTTCTTGATAAAATATAATTTATTAATTATCTGTTACAGATCTGTATACTTTACATAATTCTGTTTTTATCACCTTATCTACTGTTTTTTTCATATATCCAGCATCACAAAGCACCACACAAGAAAAAGAGCTCTGTAATCTACCAGTCACAAGAAATAAAGGTTTAAGGCTGTTTAATGTTAAATAAACAAATAAGCTTAATTTCTTACGATAGATAGATTGATAGATAGATAGATAGATAGATAGATAGATAGATAGATGATAAGAGTGTTCTCACCAGGACCTTTTTAGTGGGTGCACTATCCATCTGATTTTATTGACCACACAGCTAAAAGTTTAGCTAATATTAATCTAAAATGAGCTAATATTAATTTGTATTGTAAAAATATCATTAAATACATTTAAATACATAATTAATTAGTGCTTTGGATAGGAGATATATTAATAATATTAGAAAATATTACACTGCCACATCCGACTACTTCATAATGCCACCCAGCTTGCAAATTTTTCTATGGAGAACACTGAGATATAAATATTGCAGCTTTGTATGTCCTTTAATTTTAAGAGATAGGGATATGATTAGCCTGACCTATAACAAAAGCCACTACACTGACCTTTATGAAATTAGCCTCACAGATATTATATTTTCTACTGTGTGCATTACGTTGTTTTATAACAACAATAGCATGTAAATATAGTAATGGACACACACAGGTGGCCCTCAGTTACACTGGGATTCCGGTGCTGAAGAAACAGAATGTGTAATATCTCATTTTGGGTGTATACTATCGATGATGTACAGGGAGTGCAGAATTATTAGGCAAATGAGTATTTTGACCACATCATCCTCTTTATGCATGTTGTCTTACTCCAAGCTGTATAGGCTCGAAAGCCTACTACCAATTAAGCATATTAGGTGATGTGCATCTCTGTAATGAGAAGGGGTGTGGTCTAATGACATCAACACCCTATATCAGGTGTGCATAATTATTAGGCAACTTCCTTTCCTTTGGCAAAATGGTCAAAAGAAGGACTTGACAGGCTCAGAAAAGTCAAAAATAGTGAGATATCTTGCAGAGGGATGCAGCACTCTTAAAATTGCAAAGCTTCTGAAGCGTGATCATCGAACAATCAAGCGTTTCATTCAAAATAGTCAACAGGGTCGCAAGAAGCGTGTGGAAAAACCAAGGCGCAAAATAACTGCCCATGAACTGAGAAAAGTCAAGCGTGCAGCTGCCAAGATGCCACTTGCCACAAGTTTGGCCATATTTCAGAGCTGCAACATCACTGGAGTGCCCAAAAGCACAAGGTGTGCAATACTCAGAGACATGGCCAAGGTAAGAAAGGCTGAAAGACGACCACCACTGAACAAGACACACAAGCTGAAACGTCAAGACTGGGCCAAGAAATATCTCAAGACTGATTTTTCTAAGGTTTTATGGACTGATGAAATGAGAGTGAGTCTTGATGGGCCAGATGGATGGGCCCGTTGCTGGATTGGTAAAGGGCAGAGAGCTCCAGTCCGACTCAGACGCCAGCAAGGTGGAGGTGGAGTACTGGTTTGGGCTGGTATCATCAAAGATGAGCTTGTGGGGCCTTTTCGGGTTGAGGATGGAGTCAAGCTCAACTCCCAGTCCTACTGCCAGTTTCTGGAAGACACCTTCTTCAAGCAGTGGTACAGGAAGAAGTCTGCATCCTTCAAGAAAAACATGATTTTCATGCTGGACAATACTCCATCACACGCGTCCAAGTACTCCACAGCGTGGCTGGCAAGAAAGGGTATAAAAGATGAAAATCTAATGACATGGCCTCCTTGTTCACCTGATCTTAACCCCATTGAGAACCTGTGGTCCATCATCAAATGTGAGAGGGGAAACAGTACACCTCTCTGAACAGTGTCTGGGAGGCTGTGGTTGCTGCTGCACGCAATGTTGATGGTGAACAGATCAAAACACTGACAGAATCCATGGATGGCAGGCTTTTGAGTGTCCTTGCAAAGAAAGGTGGCTATATTGGTCACTGATTTGTTTTTGTTTTGTTTTTGAATGTCAGAAATGTATATTTGTGAATGTTGAGATGTTATATTGGTTTCACTGGTAAAAATAAATAATTGAAATGGGTATATATTTGTTTTTTTTTTAAGTTGCCTAATAATTATGCACAGTAATAGTCACCTGCACACACAGATATCCCCCTAAAATAGCTATAACTAAAAACAAACTAAAAACTACTTCCAAAACTATTCAGCTTTGATATTAATGAGTTTTTTGGGTTCATTGAGAACATGGTTGTTGTTCAATAATAAAATTAATCCTCAAAAATACAACTTGCCTAATAATTCTGCACTCCCTGTAACAATTATAATAGTGAATCATAATAAAGTGAACTGTTCTATAAAGTGGGTCGGATTACAAGTGGAGCAGGATTAAGAACTTTTTCACTTGCATCTAAGCAGCTACAGTAATCTCCTAACCTTTCCAACAGTATAAGTATTGGGGATCTAAAAAATAAAATAAATAAATATATATATATATATATATATATTTAAAAAATTAAAAAAAAACTCAAATCATCTTAGCACCCAGGTGGGAAAGTGCTTACCACTCAAAGGGTTAAACACCTTGACATATACCACATACCTTTTAACCCTTATAAAAAACATGTTATTAATATTTAATAATAATATATTTTTTTATCAGATACTGTATATATGAGTGTAACACTTTATTTTATGTATTTATGTTGTCTATGGTGCAAATTTGTTTTTTAACTCTAACTCTTTACTCTAGGTCATCACTTGCACTAACCCGACATGTGCATATATAGTTTGTGCTTGAGCAAATACATTTACTTTCCACTTGCAATACGCACAAAAGTTAGCATGGGCGCAATGTTGGTTATTGCGACCAGCAGTTACAATAGCGCTCCACTTGGAACCTTGCTGAGTATGTTTTCTTTAATCAATTATTGTTTGAACACCATAGGGTAGCAGAAATCCATTATCTGAATGGGAGCATGTTAGCTCTAGTGGTCTCTAGAATATTTTGTTTTGACATTAAATATATGGAAATGTTAAAGGTTCTCTTGAAACCATGAAACAGGTCCAAAGTGGGACAAAATGTTATAAAGAGTTGGATCAAGATCCTTTACCCTGTTTCATTGAAAGAGTGAAATATTACTTGTAGCCTTGGAGAAGGGTATCATTACAGACACATTATTTCAGTTCCTTATGCCAAATATACCTAGGACTCCATATTTTTATATTCTTTCAAAGGTACATAAGGATCTGTATGATCCACCAGACAAGCCTAATGTGACCTCTGTTGATTCTGTTTTTAGTCCCATAGCTAAGTTCTTAGAAAAAAAATAAAAAATGACACCGTTAGTTATGAAAGGAAAATCTTATTTGAAATATATTTGGGATTTTCTGTTTAAACTGAATGCTTTGCCTGATTTACCTAATGAGGTTATTCTGACCAGTTGGGATGTTTCTAGTCTATACACTGTCATCCTCCCATCAGGATGGTTTGAACAGTGTTTGGGCTGCTATAGTTAAATCTGACAAATGGAATTATGGAAGCTAGTTTTAACCCCTAACTATTTTTTCTTTGATGACAGGTTCTTTTTCAGCTACGGGTATCTCGATGGGCTCTAATGTCGCCCCTGCTTACATATGCTTATTCATGGATAGTGTGAAAGAACGTATTGTATATACTGATCCTGAGTTATAAATGTGTAGCATGGTTTAGATATATTGATGATTTGTTTATTGTGTGGAGGGGTGACATGGAGTCCATCGATGCCCATCGTTTGAGATTACAGAGTTAGGTTGCTACATTGAAATTTACTACTAAGTATCATGAGAATACAACATTTTTTTTGCATACTGTGGTCATTCAATATGGTAATCGATTTGATAAAGATTTATTAAAAAAGCCCACGGATAGGAATAACTTTTTATTGTGACACAATTGTGCACGGGCCCTCACAGCATATGTGCGTATACTGCTAAAAAACAGAAACAACTTTTACTAGAAGCGTTTTTAGCTAATGGAAGTGTATTGCAAAAATACTTCTATTCCAAATACATTTCAATTTTGATCTTTATATCCCTTTAATGTATCTGCAAAAAATTACATTAAATATTTGTATTGGCTTATACTGTATATGTTTAGTTGTCCTGATGAAATTTCTAGAACAATACTTTCACTGCTTATGCATGTTTAGTTGTCATCATCCATTTTCTCCTCCATTTTCTTATTTTCTTTCTTGATTTCCCTATCCTGGACTACTGAGAGCATCATCGACTGTATAAGTAGAAGACCATTGGTAAGTTGCCAAATCCATAAGAAAAATGTTGGCTTTAATTGATTTATCCTCACTTTCCACTTGCATCACTAAATTTTGAATTATATTCTAATAATTGACATGTGTTTGTTTCCCAGGACCATTTATATATAACACAATGAGCATGCTGGTGACTTTGAAATAAATTATAAGAATATGCTTTGAAGAATCAAAATGATTGCACAAATTCTTCAAAATGTCGTACCCAATATCTCCCATGATGCATCCAGACCACATGTCTTCACATTTGCACTCACCTAGGGAATAGATAGCATAGTCTTAAATTCATGCACAAAACATAAAATGTCATACCAAGTATGGACTCAGTGGACTTTGGATCATTCTTTTATAGGAATAATTCTATAGTACAACAAAAATACATAGGACAGTGCAGAAACCTTTGTAGGGACTTTGTTTGTAGGGACTGTACACAATATATTTTGAATTATGTAGCACTTCCTAGCAGGAAAAGTACATAGCAACAAGTGTCCCTGTACAGCTGGATTAAACCAATTAAATTTAGGGCTAGATCATATGCAAGCTGCTTTGCTGAGAGCAACAGTGTCACTACAAACTACCCTGTCCCTGTCAACTGCAGCTTGCTCATTATTAAACTCTTTAGGACCCTATTTACTATAATGCTGATTGTATCTCATGTTTGTCACCATTAAGTGAGCTACCAGTGTTACTGTGGCTAGGGTTAGATGACCCTTAGTCATTGCATCACTTGGTCACTGTGATGAATAATTCTTTAATTAAAGATGAAATTAATTATGTACTGATACACAAAATGTGGACTGTCACTAAATAGTAGCAACTTGAATGTAACACAGATGATAAAATTGAGCCACTACATAAAAATACTGCTGGCTAAGGTGTGGCGGGTCTTAGGGCATAACTAGTAGAGAGTGGGAGGAAACAGTGCAGCCAGGGTGGGGCTGTACAGTTTAAGCCAGAGTTGGGCAGTCTGTGTGCATGGATGGATGGTGCACAGGCAGTCATGGCAGTATAGTTGGGCTTCAATTGTTCCTAGTTTTATTAGTTTGTTTGTGCTTGGTTTCATTTTATTGCACAACAGTGGGATAGGCAACCCAAACAAACTGAGGGACTGTTGAGAGTGTCCCATTGAAACTAAAAACATAATTAATGTAAGAACTTGAAGTGACGTATGGGATATACAATCCTACCAGGAGGGGCAAAGTTTCCCAAACCTCAAAATGCCTATAAATACACCCCTCACCACACCCACAATTCAGTTTAACAAATAGCCAAGTTGTGGGGTGAAGTGTTCGCCAGGAGAAGAGAGGTGTGTTTGTGTTAGTTATAGGATTGGAGTAATATCATCCAATGAAATTGTACCAGGACATTTAAATGGTGGATCCCCGTGAACTGTGCAGTATGAGTCCTGGATCTTGAGAAAGTCCGTATGAATCGGACGAAATGCGTAGACGGAGGACAACAGCACAGGAAAATATTACAGACTTTGTGTCACTATTACCAAGTTGCTGTTTACAAGTCTAAATGGTTGCCGGTGAATTGGATCAGCACTGTTGATTCGTGAACAGACGCTGGAACGCGGTACAGCTAGCAGTGACGTCAGGAGTGAAAGAGCCTGGTTGCAGCTGGAAAAGTATATAACAAAGGCTATTTCTTTTTAACCATCTTGTAAGTGCAATTGTATTGATAGCGCACACAAATTATTAAATACTTTTACCTTGAGTCGCGGTTGCGCTCTGTGTTTCTTTCTACCTGCAGTTTCGATTTTGCTGGGTGCTCTTTTGCATCCAGTAACCAAGACAGCAGCACCGGGCTCAAGAGTGGAGTGAGGAGGAAGCCTGATTAAGAGTGAACAGAGCAGATGACGGACAAATAATTCTACCATACTCCTTGAGGCATTGAGGTGAGATCAGTGTATACAATAGGTGTGCACATATGTAAAATTTTATTTATATTTTTTTGTTAATATACGGTTACAAGTTTGATTTATATTAATATCCATGGTCTAACTGAAAAATGATCAGTATTGTTGTATTCTGCCAAATATCTTATTCTGATTGATCTATATATATCACATACAAACAATTTGAATACATCAGATGTGCTGGAGCTCTAAGAAGATTAATAATAATAATATATAAAAAAATTCTAAGCCCCAGCAGTTCTCAGTCTGTTAGCGCAGTGTTAGACAGAAAGGTGTAGAATCAAGAACTATAATAAAATTATTAACCCCTAATCTGCCGCTCCGGACATCGCCGCAACTATAATAAACATATTAACCCCTAAACCACCACTCTCCCGTCTCGCAAACATTAGTTAAATATTATTAACCCCTAATCTGCTGTTCCTAACATCGCTGCCGCCTATCTACAATAACCCCTAATCTACCGCCCCCAACGTCGCTGCCACTATACTAAATGTATTAACCCCTAAACTTAAGTCTAACCCTAACCCTAACACCCCTAACTAAAATATAATTTAAATAAATCTAAATAAAAATGAATATTATTACCTAAATAATTCCTATTTAAAACTAAATACTTACCTATAAAATAAACCCTAAGCTAGATACAATATAACTAATAATTACATTGTAGCTATCTTAGGGTTTATTTTTATTTTATAGACAAGTTTGTATTTATTTTAACTAGGTAGAATAGTTATTAAATATTTATTAACTATTTAATAACTACCTAGCTAAAATAAATACAAAAGTACCTGTAAAATAAAACCTAACCTAAGTTACAATAACACCTAACACTAAACTATAATTAAATAAATTATCTAAATTAAATACAATTAACTAAATTAAATTAGCTAAAGTACAAAAACAAACAAACACTAAATTACAGAAAATAATCAACAAATTACAAGATATTTAAACTAATTACACCTAATCTAATAGCCCTATCAAAATAAAAAATGCGTAAACTAAACTATCAATAGCCCTTAAAAGGGCCTTTTGCGGGGCATTGCCCCAAAGAAATCAGCTCTTTTACCTGTCAAAAAAATACAAACAACCCCCCCAACAGTAAAACCCACCACCCACACAACCAACCCCCCAAATAAAATACTATCTAAAAAAACCTAAGCTCCCCATTAACCTGAAAAGAGCATTTGGATGGGCATTGCCCTTAAAAGGGCAGTTAGCTCTTTTGCGACCCAAACCCTAATCTAAAAAATAAAACCCACCCAATACACCCTTAAAAAAACCTAACATTAACCCCCTGAAGATCGACTTACTGTTCTGAAGACCGGACATCCATCCTCAAGGAAGCGGCAGAAGTCTTCATCCAACCGGGCCGAAGTCCTCAACGAAGCCGGGAGAAGTCTTCATCCAAGCCGGGCGAAGTGGTCCTCCAGACAGGCAGAAGTCTTCATTCAGACAGCATCTTCTATCTTCATCCATCTGACGCGGAGCGGCTCCATCTTCAAGACATCTGGCGCGGAGCATCTTCTTAAAACGACGGCTTCTTACTGAATGATGGTTCCTTTAAGTGACGTCATCAAAGATGGCGTCCCTTAGATTCCGATTGGCTGATAGAATTCTATCAGCCAATCGAAATTAAGGTAGAAAAAATCCTATTGGCTGATGCAAACAGCCAATAGGATTGAGCTTGCATTCTATTGGCTGTTCCAATCAGCCAATATAATGCGAGCTCAATCTAATTGGCTAATTGGATCAGCCAATAGGATTGAACTTCAATCCTATTGGCTGATTGCATCAGCCAATATGATTTTTTCTACCTTAATTCCGATTGGCTGATAGAATTCTATTATTCTTTTATCTTGAGGCAAAAAAACTCCCTTCCCCAGTGACAGTTGAAATAATTGAATCCAACTGAGAACCAAATAAATTGTTACCTTAGAAAGAAAGAGATCATTCCAATATTTGAGCCACAAAGCTCTTCTAGCTAAAATAGCTAAAGACAAAGATTTAACATCAATTTTGATTATATAAAAAATAGCATCACAGATAAAATGATTAGCATGTTGAAGCAAGCGAACAGTGCTAGATAAATCAGGATCTGTTTCCTGTTGCGCTAAGCTTTCCAACCAAAAAGTTGATGCAGCTGCTACATCAGCCATATATATAGCAAGCCTAAGAATATAGCCAGAAAATAAATAAGCTTTCCTTAGATAAGTTTCAAGTTTCCTATCTAAAGGATCCTTAAAAGAAGTACTATCTTCCATAGGAATAGTAGTACGTTTGGCAAGAGTAGAAACAGCCCCATCAACTTTGGGGATTTTTTCCCAGAACTCCAATCTAGCTGCTGGCAAAGGATACACCTAGAAGAAGGAATAAAAGAAGTACCAGGCCTATCCCATTCCTTTGAAATCATATCAGAAATAGCATCAGGAACTGGAAAAACCTATGGAGTAACCACAGGCGGTTTATAAACAGAATTTAAACGTTTACTAGTTTTAGTATCAAGAGGACTAGATTCCACAATGTCCAAAGTAATGAACACCTCTTTTAACAAGGAACGTATATACTCCATCTTAAAGAGATAAGTAGATTTGTCAGTGTCAATATCTGTGGTAGGATCTTCTGAATCAGATAGATCCTCATCAGAGGAGGATAATTTAGTATGTTGTCGGTCATTTGAAAATTCATCAACTTTATGAGAAGTTTTAAAAGACCTTTTATGTTTATTAGAAGGCGGAATAGCAGACAAAGCCTACTGAATTGCATCAGCAATAAAATCTTTTATATTCACAGGGATATCATGTACATTAGATGTTAAAGGAACAACAGGCATTGTACTAGTACTAATGGATACATTCTCTGCATGTAAAAGCTTATCATGACAACTGTTACATACTACAGCCGGAGATATAATCTCTGCTAATTTACAACAGATACACTTAGCTTTGGTAGAACTGTTATCAGGCAGCAGGGTTCCAACAGTTGTTTCTGAGACAGGATCAGATTGAGACATCTTGCAAATGTAAGAGAAAAAAACAACATATAAAGGAAAATTATCAATTTCCTTATATGGCTGTTTCAGGAATGGGAAAAAATGCAAACAGCATAGCCCTCTGAGCATAAAAAAGGCAAGAGGCATATAGGAAGTGGGGTTTAAATAATTAAATTATTTGGCGCGAAGAAAGACGCACAATGCAAAATAAAATTTTTTGGTGCTAACAACATCCGGAAATGACACAACTCGCGTCATGGCAGACGCAACCTTGTGCAAGGAAACCTGGCGTTAACTAAGATGCTGGAAATGACGAATTTGCGTCACCGAACGTATCTTCGCGCCAAATTCTCGCGTCAAAAATGACGCAATAAATATCAGTGTTTTGCAACCTCGCAAGCCTAAAGAAAAGGCTATACCCCAGGTAAGAACTTCCTAAATATGTTTCCCAATTTTTCAAACTGATAGTCTGCAAAAGGAAATATACATAAACCTGACTCATGGCAAATTTAAGTACAATACATATATTTAAAACTTTATATTAATACATAAAGAGCCAAACCATAGCTGAGAGTGTCTTAAGTAATGAAAACATACTTACCGAAAGACACCCATCCACATATAGCAGATAGCCAAACCAGTACTGAAACAGTAACAGTAGAGGTAATGGAATATGAGAGTATATTGTTGATCTGAAAAGGGAGGTAGGAGATGAATCTCTACGACCAATAACAGAGAACCTATGAAAAGATTTCTCGTGAGGAAACCCATAGAATCCATAGGTGATACTCCCTTCACATCCCTCTGACAAACACTGTACTCTGAGAGGAATCGGGCTTCAAAATGCTGAGAAGCGCATATCACAGAAGTAAATCAAGCACAAACTTACTTCACCACCTCCATAGGAAGGCAAAGTTTGTAAAAACTGAATTGTGGGTGTGGTGAGGGGTGTATTTATAGGCATTTTGAGGTATGGGAAACTTTGCCCCTCCTGGTAGGAATGTATATCCCATACGTCACTAGCTCATGGACTCTTGCCAATTACATGAAAGAAAAAACATTTATGTGTTGTGAGTTAATGATTACATTTTTATATTTGTTTTATTGAAAATAATGTGATATGTATTATTCTTATAGCATGTTTAGCTAGATTGAAATTATTTACAGTAAAGGAGGCTGTGGTTGGCGTTATTTGAAGTGGGGGGATTGTTATATCAATATTTGTTTTTTTTGGGGTTGTGAAACTCACTATAATATTTAATTGCAGCAGGATCCCAGGTCATGAGGTTTGATTGCCTATGCTTTTGTTTTTAGGTAGGCTGTTGATTCATTATTTGCGTCTGGTTTGATAAGTTGCAGCTAAACTTAATGTAGCTGGAACTGCACTGCAGCCATCACTACACAGTAACAGGATTCTGTTACATAGGTTAACTACATGCAGTGACTCACATTGACATAAAGAGTTGTAGCTACACTCAAACCGCTACATTTTTTTGTGGCTTGGCTATGATTACTTGCAAGTTGCACATAGTAGTAACCAGGTAGTAAATCTGTAACAACATGGTCTTTATTTGTGACAGTTCACATTGCTCTGTTATAACAGCACTTATAACTTTTAGTTATTTTTAGAGAACATATAAAAAGTTAAAATGGGATATGGTACATACCACTCAACAGCTTCCTCTTGTCTGAGAAAATGCCTAAATTATGAGCTAAGGATTGTGCCAACGTAATAGCCATGACATCTGGCTTTCCAAACTGAAAGAAAAAAAAGAATAACTTATTGGGAGTATGCCTGTTTTGTTTGTTTGTTGAAAACATTCCACTAATAAGCAAATCACACTGTATGTGCTATGTACTTTTATGAAGAATTAAAATTTACAGGTGAAAACTAAAATTCTATTGTTCATCAATGAGGGCTTCTTTCTAAAATTCTATCCAAAATATTTGTGTGGACCACAAAAAGCACAGACACGAAGACTGTTTTATGTTTATTAACTCGATCCTAATAAAGCTACAAGTGCTGATTAGAAGCCTCCACGTCTCCCTTACAGTCCCCAGAATCCTATAATAATATTCTAGGAATGTAAGAGGTGCAACTTTTCTCCCAAAATGTGCATCAAATGCACTCATACATTAGATTGTAGAAGCACTCTGATGGCATGTAAATGCTTAAATAAAAAGAGATGTCAATGCTGCAACTGAAAAAAAAAGATCTAAATTTGACTTTAGATGCCAACACTTAGGTAGAGGAGGAGTGTCAGAAGTCACATACAGGGGTGAGTCAGCTGTCTCTACAGCATGAGGACCAAGGCTTGCACTACATCCTTATTCACGCTGTCTCCTCAATGGACAGTGAAAGCACAAAATAAAGTTATAGTGAGCCTTTATCCTCAGTCTATTTATGACAACTTCCCATGGGTACATGACTCCTGCTTCTGGTGCTAAACTATAAAAAGTTACTGGGGCTACTCAGGCATTGCAACATTTTGTTAGCACTATTCTATGAGACATTTTACCAGAACACTTAGTTGCTCAAGTGCTCCAGAGAGTTCAAGGTTGACAGAATAGTATTGAAAGTGAAGTTCCTGTGTAATGGAACATAATGTGTGTATAGGAGTTTAATACAACTATAAATTAAAACAAATGCCCATAGGCAATTAACATCCTATATGCATAATGAGGGTTGGGAAGGGACAACACGGTGGATGTTAGCTACTCACCCACTAACAAGCATGTAGTATATTATTTGTCCTTGCTGTTTTGTAAGTGCTAAATGCTATGTTTCCACTTTAACTGTACAAAATTAATTTACACAAATGTTGGTTCCTTTTGTGGTCTCTCGCTTGAATGAAAATCCGGTAGGCTCCAACACTGTTGTCTTAGCAAATTCTGGTCAAAACTCTGCACATGACCACATTTTACTAAGTTAAATTTAAATCTGTGACACCAAAACTTGTCACCAATGAAAAGTTTAAATGAATTTCCTATTATATGAACTTCTTACCTCATTTACACCCCCTCCTTTCAATTGTGAGCATACCCCACCAACGTATGCTGCACCGCTTCTGCTGCTCTCAAACTGGCTACCCCTTAAGAACAAAAGAAAGGTTTCTTAAGCAAAATAAATGTAAAAAAAATACTGTGAATTTATTCAGAAAATAATATCACCTAATGAGAACTATCTCTGGCATTTATGTATCAATTTCATGGGGTAATAAAATTATTTGGTACATTTTCCGAAATGGAAATGTCTTTGAAGTCTTAGGCCTAGATTTGGAGTTTTGTCGGTAACGACCCGAAAAACTAACGCCGGCTTTTTTCTGGCCGCACCATAAAAATAACTCTGGTATCGAGAGTCCACATAAAGGCTGCGTTAGGCTCCAAAAAAGGAGCGTAGAGCATTTTTAACGCAGCTTCAACTCTCGATACCAGAGTTGCTTACGGACGCGGCCAGCCTCAAAAACGTGCTCGTGCACGATTCCCCCTTAGGAAACAATGGGGCTGTTTGAGCTGAAAAAAACCCAAACACCTGCAAAAAAGCCGCGTTCAGCTCCTAACGCAGCCCCATTGTTTGCTATGCGGTAACCCTTCCTACGTCTGCACTTAACACTCTAACATGTACCCCGAGTCTAAACACCCCTAACCTTACACTTATTAACCCCTAATCTGCCGCCCCCGCTATCGCTGACCCCTGCATATTATTATTAACCCCTAATCTGCCGCTCCGTAAACCGCCGCTACTTACATTATCCCTATGTACCCCTAATCTGCTGCCCTAACATCGCCGACCCCTATATTATATTTATTAACCCCTAATCTGCCCCCCACAACGTCGCCTCCACCTGCCTACACTTATTAACCCCTAATCTGCCGACCGGACCTGAGCGCTACTATAATAAAGTTATTAACCCCTAATCCGCCTCACTAACCCTATCATAAATAGTATTAACCCCTAATCTGCCCTCCCTAACATCGCCGACACCTAACTTCAATTATTAACCCCTAATCTGCCGACCGAATCTCGCCGCTATTCTAATAAATGTATTAACCCCTAAAGCTAAGTCTAACCCTAATACTAACACCCCCCTAAGTTAAATATAATTTAAATCTAACGAAATTAATTAACTCTTATTAAATAAATTATTCCTATTTAAAGCTAAATACTTACCTGTAAAATAAATCCTAATATAGCTACAATATAAATTATAATTATATTATAGCTATTTTAGGATTTATATTTATTTTACAGGTAACTTTGTATTTATTTTAACCAGGTACAATAGCTATTAAATAGTTAAGAACTATTTAATAGCTAAAATAGTTAAAATAATTACAAATTTACCTGTAAAAGAAATCCTAACCTAAGTTACAAATAAACCTAACACTAGACTATCAATAAATTAATTAAATAAACTACCTACAATTACCTACAATTAACCTAACACTACACTATCAATAAATTAATAAAATACAATTGCTACAAATAAATACAATTAAATAAACTAGCTAAAGTACAAAAAAAAAAGAACTAAGTTACAAAAAATAAAAAAATATTTACAAACATAAGAAAAATATTACAACAATTTTAAACTAATTACACCTACTCTAAGCCCCCTAATAAAATAACAAAGCCCCCCAAAATAAAAAAATGCCCTACCCTATTCTAAATTACTAAAGTTCAAAGCTCTTTTACCTTACCAGCCCTGAACAGGGCCCTTTGCGGGGCATGCCCCAAGAAATACAGCTCTTTTGCCTGTAAAAAAAAACATACAATACCCCCCCCCCAACATTACAACCCACCACCCACATACCCCTAATCTAACCCAAACCCCCCTTAAATAAACCTAACACTAAGCCCCTGAAGATCATCCTACCTTGTCTTCACCATACCAGGTTCACCGATCGGTCCAGAAGAGCTCCTCCGATGTCCTGATCCAAGCCCAAGCGGGGGGCTGAAGAGGTCCATGATCCGGCTGAAGTCTTCATCCAAGCGGGCCAGAAGAGGTCTTCCATCCGATTGAAGTCTTCATCCAAGCGGCATCCATCCGGAGCGAAGCGGCAGCATCCTGAAGACCTCCACCGCGGAACATCCATCCTGGCCGACGACTGAACGACGAATGACGGTTCCTTTAAATTACGTCATCCAAGATGGCGTCCCTCAAATTCCGATTGGCTGATAGGATTCTATCAGCCAATCGGAATTAAGGTAGGAATATTCTGATTGGCTGATGGAATCAGCCAATCAGAATCAAGTTCAATCCGATTGGCTGATCCAATCAGCCAATCAGATTGAGCTTGCATTCTATTGGCTGATCGGAACAGCCAATAGAATGCGAGCTCAATCTGATTGGCTGATCGGATCAGCCAATCGGATTGAACTTGATTCTGATTGGCTGATTCCATCAGCCAATCAGAATATTCCTACCTTAATTCCGATTGGCTGATAGAATCCTTTCAGCCAATCGGAATTCGAGGGACGCCATCTTGGATGACGTCATTTAAAGGAACCGTCATTCGTCGTTCAGTCGTCGGCCAGGATGGATGTTCCGCGGTGGAGGTCTTCAGAATGCTGCCGCTTCGCTCTGGATGGATGCCGCTTGGATGAAGACTTCAATCGGATGGAAGACCTCTTCTGGCCCGATTGGATGAAGACTTCAGCCGGATCATGGACCTCTTCAGCCCCCCGCTTGGGCTTGGATCAGGACATCGGAGGAGCTCTTCTGGACCGATCGGTGAACCTGGTATGGTGAAGACAAGGTAGGATGATCTTCAGGGGCTTAGTGTTAGGTTTATTTAAGGGGGGTTTGGGTTAGATTAGGGGTATGTGGGTGGTGGGTTGTAATGTTGGGGGGGGTATTGTATGTTTTTTTTTACAGGCAAAAGAGCTGTATTTCTTGGGGCATGCCCCGCAAAGGGCCCTGTTCAGGGCTGGTAAGGTAAAAGAGCTTTGAACTTTAGTAATTTAGAATAGGGTAGGGCATTTTTTTATTTTGGGGGGCTTTGTTATTTTATTAGGGGGCTTAGAGTAGGTGTAATTAGTTTAAAATTGTTGTAATATTTTTCTTATGTTTGTAAATATTTTTTTATTTTTTGTAACTTAGTTCTTTTTTTTTTTGTACTTTAGCTAGTTTATTTAATTGTATTTATTTGTAGCAATTGTATTTTATTAATTTATTGATAGTGTAGTGTTAGGTTAATTGTAGGTAATTGTAGGTAGTTTATTTAATTAATTTATTGATAGTCTAGTGTTAGGTTTATTTGTAACTTAGGTTAGGATTTCTTTACAGGTAAATTTGTAATTATTTTAACTATTTTAGCTATTAAATAGTTCTTAACTATTTAATAGCTATTGTACCTGGTTAAAATAAATACAAAGTTACCTGTAAAATAAATATAAATCCTAAAATAGCTATAATATAATTATAATTTATATTGTAGCTATATTAGGATTTATTTTACAGGTAAGTATTTAGCTTTAAATAGGAATAATTTATTTAATAAGAGTTAATTAATTTCGTTAGATTTAAATTATATTTAACTTAGGGGGGTGTTAGTATTAGGGTTAGACTTAGCTTTAGGGGTTAATACATTTATTAGAATAGCGGCGAGATTCGGTCGGCAGATTAGGGGTTAATAATTGAAGTTAGGTGTCGGCAATGTTAGGGAGGGCCGATTAGGGGTTAATACTATTTATGATAGGGTTAGTGAGGCGGATTAGGGGTTAATAACTTTATTATAGTAGCGCTCAGGTCCGGTCGGCAGATTAGGGGTTAATAAGTGTAGGCAGGTGGAGGCGACGTTGTGGGGGGCAGATTAGGGGTTAATAAATATAATATAGGGGTCGGCGGTGTTAGGGGCAGCAGATTAGGGGTACATAAGGATAACGTAGGTGGCGGCGCTTTGCGGTCGGCAGATTAGGGGTTAATAAGTGTAGGCAGGTGGAGGCGACGTTGAGGGGGGCAGATTAGGGGTTAATAAATATAATACAGGGGTCGGCGGTGTTAGGGGCAGCAGATTAGGGGTACATAAGTATAACGTAGGTGGCGGTCGGCAGATTAGGGGTTAAAAAAATTTTTCGAGTGTCGGCGATGTGGGGGGGACCTCGGTTTAGGGGTACATAGGTAGTTTATGGGTGTTAGTGTACTTTAGAGTACAGTAGTTAAGAGCTTTATAAACCGGCGTTAGCCCAGAAAGCTCTTAACTACTGACTTTTTTCCTGCGGCTGGAGTTTTGTCGTTAGATGTCTAACGCTCACTTCAGACACGACTCTAAATACCGGAGTTATAAAAATCCCATTGAAAAGATAGGATACGCAATTTACGTAAGGGGATCTGCGGTATGGAAAAGTCGCGGCTGGAAAGTGAGCGTTAGACCCTATTTTGAGTGACTCCAAATACCGGCGGTAGCCTAAAACCAGCGTTAGGAGCCTCTAACGCTGGTTTTCACGGCTACCGCCAAACTCTAAATCTAGGCCTTAGTAAGTTGAGGAAAGGGAAAATAATAGTTTAGAATAGGTTACAACACTTTAGTGATTTTTGTGACAATTTGTTACACACATAAAAGTTTTACAAATATGTTTTCTTCTCTGAGAAAACCCTTATTTATGGAGCATGTTTGCTAATAGATGAGGAGGACTCTATAACAGTAAATGTGCTTCATTAAGTAACTTAAAGGGACGTTGTACACTAGATTTTTCTTTGCATAAATGTTTTGTAGATGATCCATTTATATAGCTCATCTGGTAATTTTTTTTAAAAATATAGTTTTGCTTATTTTTTAAAGGGACACTGAACCCAAATGTTTTCTTATGTGATTCAGATAGAGCATGGAATTTTAAGCAACTTTCTAATTTACTCCTATTATCAAATTCTCTTCATTCTCTTGGTATTTGTAGTTGAAAAGAAAGAATGTAAGTTTAGATGCTGGCCCATTTTGTATGAACAACGTGGGTTGTTCTTGCTGATTGGTGGATAAATTCATCCACCAATAAACAAGTGCTGTCCAGGGTCCTGAACCTTCTTTTACAAATAAAGATAGCAAGAGAACAAAGAAAAATTGATAATAGGAGTAAATTAGAAAGTTGCTTAAAATTGCATGCTCGATCTGAACCATGAAAGAAAATTTGGTTCAGTGTCCCTTTAAGAACATTGTGCTGATATTCAGACTCCTAACCAAGCCCCACAGTGTCAGATGTATACATGCGTTTAAAGACTCCTTGCTAGCTCCTGTTTACGTGTCTGCTCTTCTTGTTTTCCCAGCCCCTTTCAATGGGTGTCCCAGACTAACCTCATCAACAGTGCTAAACTGGGAGCTAAGTTTTTAAAAGATTTTATACTGGATGTTTGTATCAGTATCTGTGCATATAGTAGTGTCTATTACATGCAGTTATATAAAAAATAGTATATACTGTCCCTTTAAAGGACATGTTGCTCAAATTCTAAACTACTAGGCTCACCAGATTTTTTCAGTTAGCTCCCAGTAGTGCATTGCTGTTCTGGAATAGACTTTAACTATGTGTTTAACCAAGGGTTACCACCCAGTCGGTATTTTATCGGCACAGCCAGTATTTTGGTCAAAGTTGAAAATGAAGAATAAATATAGAAATAAAGATGATATCATTAGGAAACTTCCTCTAAGAGTGTGGCAACCCTAACCTCTTTAATCACATTACAGCATTTTTGCATGCCCCTTTAATTAAACATTAAAGTAGCAGATTAAATGTTTAATGTCCCTTTAATATTTATTAACATACCAAAAAGATGAATAGGTTAAACCTGATCTAGAATTACTAAGGCATAACAGTAAATACCTGAGGGATACAGCATCACTGGCAAACAGTTATAAATGATTGGCATAAAAAGCTACATACGAAAATAGGTGAACAACGTCACTTTTGTCTTTGATGAAATCTCTTCTGTATTTCATGAATTCTTTCAGAGTCATGAGAGGATTTTCAGAAATGCTGAACTTGTTATCTGTAGCCCAGGTTTCCATGGCAATCAGCACTATCCTTGTGTTTAGCTGCTCTTTATATATCTAGAGAATAAATAAAAGAGACAGGACAATCTGGAAGTGCTTGTGGAAAACATACATGGTTAACGAAAGGCAGTGAAACAAAAACTATTTAATATTAGAGTCCTTCTTTAGGATCTAAATGCGGAAAAGTATGCGCGATTCAGCTCTTTATGGAGCCGGATTGATTCTTGTGCAAGATCACCATGTTATGATCTGGATTTGCACAGACCTAACGAAGGACCCAAATGCACATGTCTATTCAACATTAGCACGCCATGTGCTAGATTAATTTTGCACTCGAGCACAACACAAAATTGCACTGGAAAATTTAGCTCTTATGGAAACTTGAAGTGTTAACACTTGAAAATATGCATAACAAAACACATGCAAAATAAATATAAAGTCATTTCATCTAGATTTATTATTGAAAGAAAATCTTTCAACAGTGATTTTCAGGGATATGGTCTATGATCAGGTGCTGGACTGGGAAGGTCTCAAAGGTGTATGTGTGTAGATATAAATATATATGTGTGTATGTGTGTGTATATTTGTATGTGTGTAGATATAAATATATGTGTGTGTGTGTGTATTTGTATGTGTGTAGATATAAATATATGTGTGTGTGTGTATTTGTATGTGTCTAGATATAAATATATGTGTGTGTGTGTATATATATAAATATATATGTGTATGTGTGTGTATATTTGTATGTGTGTGTAGATATAAATATATATGTGTATGTATGTTTATTTGTATGTGTGTAGATATAAATATATATGTGTATGTGTGTGTATATTTGTATGTGTGTAGATATAAATATATATGTGTATGTATGTTTATTTGTATGTGTGTAGATATAAATATATGTGTATGTGTGTGTATTTGTATGTGTGTAGATATAAATATATATGTGTATGTGTGTGTATATTTGTATGTGTGTAGATATAAATATATATGTGTATGTGTGTGTATATTTGTATGTGTGTAGATATAAATATATATGTGTATGTGTGTGTATATTTGTATGTGTGTAGATATAAATATATATGTGTATGTATGTTTATTTGTATGTGTGTAGATATAAATATATGTGTATGTGTGTGTATTTGTATGTGTGTAGATATAAATATATGTGTGTGTGTGTATTTGTATGTGTGTAGATATAAATATATATGTGTATGTGTATTTGTATGTGTGTAGATATAAATATATGTGTGTGTGTGTATGTGTATAGATATAAATATATATGTGTATGTGTGTGTATATTTGTATGTGTGTAGATATAAATATATATGTGTATGTATGTTTATTTGTATGTGTGTAGATATAAATATATGTGTATGTGTGTGTATTTGTATGTGTGTAGATATAAATATATGTGTGTGTGTGTATTTGTATGTGTGTAGATATAAATATATATGTGTATGTGTATTTGTATGTTTGTAGATATAAATATATGTGTGTGTGTGTGTATTTGTATGTGTGTAGATATAAATATATGTGTATGTGTGTAGATATAAATATATATGTGTATGTGTATTTGTATGTGTGTAGATATAAATATATGTGTGTGTGTGTATTTGTATGTGTGTAGATATAAATATATGTGTATGTGTGTGTATTTGTATGTGTGTAGATATAAATATATGTGTATGTGTGTGTATTTGTATGTGTGTAGATATAAATATATACGTGTATGTATGTTTATTTGTATGTGTGTAGATATAAATATATACGTGTATGTATGTTTATTTGTATGTGTGTAGCTATAAATATATACGTGTATGTATGTTTATTTGTATGTGTGTAGATATAAATATATATGTGTATGTATGTTTATTTGTATGTGTGTAGATATAAATATATATGTGTATGTATGTTTATTTGTATGTGTGTAGATATAAATATATGTGTGTGTATTTGTATGTGTGTAGATATAAATATATGTGTGTGTATTTGTATGTGTGTAGATATAAATAGATATGTGTATGTGTGTGTATTTGTATGTGTGTAGATATAAATAGATATGTGTATGTATGTGTATAGATATAAATATATATGTGCATGTGTGTGTATTTGTATGTGTGTAGATATAAATATATGTGTATGTGTGTGTATTTGTATGTGTGTAGATATAAACATGTATGTGTGTATATTTATATGTGTGTAGATATAAATATATGTGTATGTGTGTGTATTTGTATGCGTGTAGATATAAATATATATGTGTATGTGTGTGTATATTTGTATGTGTGTAGATATAAATATATATGTGTATGTGTGTGTATATTTGTATGTGTGTAGATATAAATATATATGTGTATGTGTGTGTATATTTGTATGTGTGTAGATATAAATATATATGTGTATGTATGTTTATTTGTATGTGTGTAGATATAAATATATGTGTATGTGTGTGTATTTGTATGTGTGTAGATATAAATATATGTGTGTGTGTGTGTATTTGTATGTGTGTAGATATAAATATATATGTGTATGTGTATTTGTATGTGTGTAGATATAAATATATGTGTGTGTGTGTATGTGTATAGATATAAATATATATGTGTATGTGTGTGTATATTTGTATGTGTGTAGATATAAATATATATGTGTATGTATGTTTATTTGTATGTGTGTAGATATAAATATATGTGTATGTGTGTGTATTTGTATGTGTGTAGATATAAATATATGTGTGTGTGTGTATTTGTATGTGTGTAGATATAAATATATATGTGTATGTGTATTTGTATGTTTGTAGATATAAATATATGTGTGTGTGTGTGTATTTGTATGTGTGTAGATATAAATATATGTGTATGTGTGTAGATATAAATATATATGTGTATGTGTATTTGTATGTGTGTAGATATAAATATATGTGTGTGTGTGTATTTGTATGTGTGTAGATATAAATATATGTGTATGTGTGTGTATTTGTATGTGTGTAGATATAAATATATGTGTATGTGTGTGTATTTGTATGTGTGTAGATATAAATATATACGTGTATGTATGTTTATTTGTATGTGTGTAGATATAAATATATACGTGTATGTATGTTTATTTGTATGTGTGTAGCTATAAATATATACGTGTATGTATGTTTATTTGTATGTGTGTAGATATAAATATATATGTGTATGTATGTTTATTTGTATGTGTGTAGATATAAATATATATGTGTATGTATGTTTATTTGTATGTGTGTAGATATAAATATATGTGTGTGTATTTGTATGTGTGTAGATATAAATATATGTGTGTGTATTTGTATGTGTGTAGATATAAATAGATATGTGTATGTGTGTGTATTTGTATGTGTGTAGATATAAATAGATATGTGTATGTATGTGTATAGATATAAATATATATGTGCATGTGTGTGTATTTGTATGTGTGTAGATATAAATATATGTGTATGTGTGTGTATTTGTATGTGTGTAGATATAAACATGTATGTGTGTATATTTATATGTGTGTAGATATAAATATATATGTGTGTATGTGTGTGTATTTGTATGTGTGTAGATATAAACATGTATGTGTGTATATATTTGTATGTGTGTAGATATAAATATATGTGTATGTGTATTAGTATGTGTGTATATATAAACATGTATATGTGTGTGTTTGTATGTGTGTAGATATAAATAGATATGTGTATGTGTGTGTATTTGTATGTGTGTAGATATAAATATATATGTGTATGTGTGTGTATTTGTATGTGTGTAGATATAAATAGATATGTGTATGTGTGAGTGTTTGTATGTGTGTAGATATAAATATATATGTGTATGTGTGTGTATTTGTATGTGTGTAGATATAAATATATATGTGTATGTGTGTGTATTTGTATGTGTGTAGATATAAATAGATATGTGTATGTGTGAGTGTTTGTATGTGTGTAGATATAAATATATATGTGTATGTGTGTGTATTTGTATGTGTGTAGATATAAATATATATGTGTATGTGTGTGTATTTGTATGTGTGTAGATATAAATAGATATGTGTATGTGTGAGTGTTTGTATGTGTGTAGATATAAATATATATGTGTATGTGTGTGTATTTGTATGTGTGTAGATATAAATATATATGTGTATGTGTGTGTATTTGTATGTGTGTAGAAATAAATATCTCTGTGTATGTATATATGTGTATGTGTGTGTACTGTATATATGTATGTATATATGCAGTGTTTTAAACGTATATCTCAATAGGAGCATAGCTGAAATGTAAGTGAAAAACTCCACCATTTGACCTTAAAATTAGTGCTTCAGCGCTAGGTTACATGAGTTTTTCAGTGCACCCCATAGAAGTCTATTTTGAAAGGGATTCTGCGCACCCACTAAATTTAGTGCATCCAACATTCAGATGTTGAGAGCACCAATTTGGAATTTAAGTGGAAAAATAAAAATATTGATTGTGCTCAAGTGATGTTAGTGTACAATATTGTTAATATGTTTGTGCTACTTGTGCACTTGTAATCTAGCTGCATATAAATTCCGATTACAGAAATTCACCCAAGCCAAATTAATAAATACACTAGTAGCTCTTCCATTCAATTGGCCAATTCTCTCAACATAGTAAAGAATTGAACAAATGTAGTGATGTGTCAGTAATTGATACATTTTAAATATAACTAGTTAGGATTAGGTGTGGATTAGAGATGGCCTTTGGCTTTTAGAATGCTCTACAAGAGTAACAAAAATTTGCTACCTTTGTAAAATTTGTCATTCCAAAGACTGTATTTTTGGATGGCATGATGTAAATTGTGCCATTTTCCTGGCAGGAATACACTAGTTATGCAAATGTAATCCAAAATATGTTCCACTGTGTCCAGTGCAGACATAAAATTCTAATACTGCACTGGTTGTGACATAATAAAACATGGGGAGTGGGAAGAGACTAAAGTATGACAGACTAGCTACTTCAATAAAACAAGGAAATGCAAGCTGTTGCTAGTGTTAGCGCCACATATGTATAGGATTCCAAAATAACATGACAAGGTGACTATTTATTATTTTCCAAATTAATCTCAAAAGAGCGCTGTCGTTTTTATGTCATAAGGGACTTTCTAGACCTTAAACAATTAAGCAGCAGTTAAGAGTACATTTTAACTAAAAAAAATATTTTTGTGGAAACAGCTTCAGGGACAGTAAAGTCTCAATTAAAATGTCATGATTCAGATAGAGCACTGGTTTTCAAATGTGACCTCAGGTCTCCCTAACAGGCCAGATTTTCTGGATATCTGAACTGGAGCACAGGTGAAATTATGAGCTAATTAGTAAACATGGTTATTAACTTGCTCTCACCCTAGGTAATCCTTAAAATCTGGCCTTGTAAGTGGCCTGAGGACAGGTTTGAAAACCAGTGAGATAAAGTATGCAATTTTAAATAACTTTGTAGTATAATTCTATTATCTAATTTACTTTATTGCCTGGTATCCTTTGTTGAAAGGCATACCTAGGTATGCTTAGTAGCAACAATGCACTACTGAGATCTAGATGGTGATTGGTGGCCTCATGGCATTGGCTCACCCGTTGTGTTCAGCTAGCTCCTAATAGTGCACTGCTGCCCTTCCACAAAGGATATCAAGAGAATAAAGCAATTTGATCATAGAAGTAAATTTCAAAGATGTTTAAAATTGTATGTTTTGTCTCAATCATGAAAGAAATATATTGGGTTTCATGTCCCTTTAAAACTGCTCTATTTCACACATTCGTTAGTTGCAAACTTTAGTGATATAATATAAAAAAGATCTGCATATTATTCTCAGGCTAACCTTTGCTTTGATAATATTATTCAATTTATCATTTATTTAGTGTTTAATATCCTTTTAAATGCTGCCGAATTTCAAGGGGATTAGAATTTAACTTTTGGTAACTATACAATAATTATCCATACAGACTATGAGGCCTATTTATGAAAGGTCTTGCGGACCTGATCCGATAGTGCGGATCAGGTCTGCAAGACCTCGGTGAATGCGGAGAGCACAAGAGCTGCTGGTGCAACACCGCCCCCTGCAGACTCGCGACCAATCGGCCGCCAGCATGGGGGTGTCAATCAACCCGATCGTACTCATCAGAGCAGGCGGACAGGGTTTATGGAGCAGCAGTCTTTAGACCGCTGCTTCATAACTGGTGTTTCTGGCGAATCTGAAGACTCGCCAGAAACACGGCCCTCAATCTCAATTCAGAGTTTGATAAATGGGCCTCAATGAGTTACATATATATCATTTCTGCTGCAGAATGCAAACTCTTAAGAATCCAATATAAATTGGATTAAAAAAAAGCTCAAATAACTTATTTCCTTTTTAACCCTGTATACATAAATGTGGTAAATTGTTTTTCTTTTCTTTTTTTTTTTAAACATGAAAATATAAAACAATTTTATATTAAAACTGAAAAAGTATTCATAATTTAAATCATCTATACTTACTAGATCTGCCACATTTGCCACAGACTTTGCATAGTTGGTTGTATGCACGACAGATAAGCGGTGCTTTTTATACTACAATAAAATACATAAAAATACATTTAAAACAATTAAAGTAAAATAAATGTTACTAAACTGATGTAATTTACATAATATCTAGAGATTAACATTAACTATACAGATATTTTAACATATCTATGGAACATTGAGAAACACTGAAGTATAGCTCATAATCAGAAATGCATTCAAATCAGGGATGTATTAAGGCATAGGCCAACAAGGCCGGTGCCTAGGGCAGCAGATTTTTAAGGGGCAGCAGAATTTTGAGTCCCTAGGGCCACTCTACTGAACTCAGGGCCGGGTGGCTAAATCAACCAATTACTAATGACTTAAATGGCTGGCCCGGATATTGCTATGCTATGGGATTGTATGTGGGTGCGCATGATGTGGTAACAGTGGAGGCGGAGCTCACTTGCGCAATCTGGCCTGGACTGAGAGGGAATGCGGTGTTCTTCCTGGCTCCACCGCGTGATTGAGACTCACACAGACTACGCAGTGCAGTGTGCACTACAACGTGACCACTGTGAAACAGCATATGCCTTTCTCCCTTCAATACATCTTCATTAGGCATTAAAATACTTAAAGGGACACTGAACCCACATTTTTTCTTTTGTGATTCAGACAGAGCATGACATTTTAAGCAACTTTCTAATGTACTCCTATTATTAAATTTCCTTCATTCTCTTTGTATCTTTATTTGAAATGCAAGAATGTAAGTTTAGATGCCGGCCCATTTTTGGTGAACAACCTGGGTTGTCCTTGCTGATAAGTGGATAAATTAATCCACCAATCAAAAAGTGCTGTCCAGAGTACTAAACCAAAAGAGTACTAAACCAAAAAAAAGCTTAGATGCCTTCTTTATCAAATAAAGATAGCAAGAGAACAAAGAAACATTGATAATAGGAGTAAATTAGAAGTTGCTTAAAATTGCATGCTCTCTGAATCACAAAAGAAAAAATTTGGGTTCAGTGTCCCTTTAAACGGATTAGTCACTAGATACTTGTACATTTACTGCTTGTCTATCTGTCATACATGCAAAGAAAAAGTACTTTTAAAGGCCAGTTTGTATATTCATTACATATTTATCCAAGCAGATATTTTGCTTAAATAACAGTCAATCACCAAAGAAGATGTTTAAGGTTAAACAACTACCTACTGACAAACTATCATACAGTGAAGGATATTTTTTTTCTGATATAAACATTTAATCATCTGACTTGCAAAATAATGTCTTAATATATATATATATATATATGTGTGTGTGACCAGAGTGAATGCAAGCCCTGGTGAACATCTACTTAAAAAGACATTTTTATTTTTATTTTTTACACCCTGCCGCTAAAATATTATGTCTAAAGAAGGCCTTAAACCTGGGGTGGGGTGGGGGGCAGCAGAATTTTGAGTGCCTAGGGCAGCACAAAACCTAAATACGCCCCTGATTCAAATAGATATAATTGACGATCATTAGTATAATTTTATGTATTATTCATTTGCATGATAGTATTTCAAGACTTTTTTAGAACTGTGAATATACAAAATGTGATTACTGATTTTCTAAAAAGAAAACAAAATAAATAAACATACCATTAAGTGATCATTAACAATCATCAGTTCAACATACTTTGTCTCTTCTTCAACATTGCGTGGCAACCGGCGGGCCTAGATACGAACATAGTTATGAATAGTTATGAAAACATAATGTCACCAGAAATATGACTAAACAACATGTCTTGTTTGCTACCTTCAGCGCCAGGAGTTATTGTGTAATGAGTGATGCATGCACAGTAAAAAGTATTTTTATTTTGTTTAAAATATTTGTAAACGTCACTTTTCTTCTAATAAACAGCAGTTTGTTCTTCTGTCTGAAAGTCAGATATATCACCTGGTCTCCTGCCTAAGCCGCTATTTTCCTGTTTTTCTAACAAGGCCCCGTCAGTCTCCTCCCAGCAGAGGCATTGCTGGGAAGTGACTACTAGTGACAATAACCCCAAAACTGATGACGTAAAATGCCAAAACAACTATGATTCCCTAGAGCAGTGCTTTCCAAACTGTGTGTCGGGACACACTAGTGTGTCGGCAGCAGTGTGTAGTTGTGTCCCTGCTTCAGCACAATTTTTTTAAAAATGTAAATTTTGTTTAAAAAATTTTTTTTTTGGTTTCTGACTTTCCTCCGGCCTGCTACGCATATCTCATGGTTGACACGTAATTGATACCTAGGGGGTCACAGATAATCTTAACCTATTGGTGTAGCTCAGTGGGAGCTGAAACTATTCCCATTGGCGGCTTTGACAGCACATTGGCTCCTGACTGCACGTGTAGTCTCCTTAATTGGCTCATGACTGCATGCGTAGTCAGTGAGTGGGACAGCAGTGTGTTTGCAGCGCGGGCAGAAGTCAATCGCACTCACCGAGCTCTGAGGGCGGCAGCTTAAACGCTGAGCTGAAGTCAGAGGTCAGTGGGGTTTTTTGCAACTAGCTCCCAGTAGTGCATTACTGTTCCTGCTCTTGATATATGGATAGGAAGGGGAAGCTTAAAAATGCGAGTGTCTTATATTCCACCAAATATTCAGAAACTGTGTTCATCCCATCAACCTCATACTTCCCATTAAAATAGTAAGTAGCTATTGGTGTTATTAAACATTTTTTTAATTCTTGCACATACTTACATACTGTTACTTGTAAATACATTTCGTTATTATATCATTTATGTATGTGTCCGTATTTCTTAGTTTAACCTCCTGTTTGCCAGTACAACTGAATTACTGTGTCGCAAAATGATGTAGGTCTAAAAAGTGTGTCAACCACATGAAAAGTTTGGAAAGCTCTGCCCTAGAGGAATGATGGTGTCAGAAATGACATAGGCTCCTCTGGTGGTAGCTATGTTACAAAGACAGACACTTTAATTTTAAAGGACTAAGCCTCAGCAATGCAGTGGTTTCAGTCATGAAAAATAAGTTCCCTCATCTGTGTAAGTTGCAGGTACAGGAATCTCATTTGGGTTTAAAATATTGCTATCTGTGAGTTACTGTCAGCCAAGGGGTTAAAATGTCTGATTTGTGTGAGTTGCTGGCACCAAGTTGTTAAATTATTGCATGTTAAAGTCAACCTAGTGAGTAAAATAATTGATGTATGAGTTACTGTCAGTTAAGGGTTATTTCATTGCTTTGTCTGTATTACTAGCGAGTGGAGGGTGTAAACCCACTGGCTTGTAAGAAAAATAAATAACTGGCATAATAAGCTAGAGGTAGAACCTTAGGAGACATTGGATAAAGCCTTATGTGGGGTTTTGTGGATGGAGTTAAGTCTTTAAATCATGAGATTCCTGTCCCTGAAACCATTATATCAGTCATATATCCACATGCAATTGCTGTCCCTGAAACCATTATATCAGCCACATACCCACATGAGATTCCTGTCACTGAAACCATTATATCAGCCACATACCCACATGAGATTTCTATTCCTGAAACCATTATATCAGCCACATACCCACATGAGATTCCTGTCCCTAAAACCATTATATAATCCACATATCCACATGAGATTCCTGTCCTGAAACCATTATATCAGCCACATACCCACATAAGATTCCTGTACCTGAAACCATTAAATCAGCCACATACCCGCATGAGATTCCTGCCCTGAAACCATTATATCAGCCACGTACCCACATAGGATTACTGTACCTGAAACCATTATATCAGCCATATATCCACATGCGATTTCTGTCCCTGAAACCATTATATCAGCCACATACCCACATGAGATTCCTGTCCCTGAAACCATTATATCAGCCACATACCCACATGAGATTCCTGACCCTGAAACCATTATATCAGCCACATACCCACATAAGATTTCTGTCACTGAAACCATTATATCAGCCACATACCCACATGAGATTTCTATCCCTAAAACCATTATATCAGCCACATACCCACATGAGATTCCTGTCCCTGGAACCATTATATCATCCACATATCCACATGAGATTCCTGTCCTGAAACCATTATATCAGCCACATTACCCACATGAGATTCCTGTACCTGAAACCATTATATCAGCCACATACCCACATGAGATTCCTGCCCTGAAACCATTATATCAGCCACATACCCACATAGAATTCCTGTACCTGAAACCATTATATCAGCCACATACCCCCATGAGATCCCTGTACCTGAAACCATTATATCAGCCACATACCCCCATGAAATCCCTGTAACTGAAACCATTATATCAGCCACATACCCACATGAGATTCCTGTCCCTGAAACCATTATCTCAGCCACATACCCACATGAGATCCTTGTACCTGAAACCATTATATCAGCCACATACCCACATGAGATTCCTGTCCTGAAATCATTATATCAGCCACATACCCACATGAGATTCCTGTCCTAAACCATTATATCAGCCACATACCCACGTGAGATTCCTGTACCTGAAACCATTAAATCAGCCACATACCCTACATGAGATTCCTGTCCCTGAAACCATTATATCAGCCACATACCTACATGAGATTCCTGTACCTGAAATCATTATATCAGCCACATACCCCATGAGATCCCTGTACCTGAAACCATTATATCAGCCACATACCCACATGAGATTCCTGTCCCTGAAACCATTATATCAGCCACATACCCACATGAGATCCTTGTACCTGAAACCATTATATCAGCCACATACCCCCATGAGATCCTTGTACATGAAACCATTATATCAGCCACATACCCACATGAGATTCCTGTACCTGAAACCATTATATCAGCCACATACCCACATGAGATTCCTGTACCTGAAACCATTATATCAGCCACATACCCACATGAGATTCCTGTCCCTGAAACCATTATATCAGCCACATACCCCCATGAGATCCCTGTACCTGAAACCATTATATCAGCCACATACCCATATGAAATTTCTATCCCTGAAACTATTATATCAGCCACATACTCACATGAGATTCATGTCCCTGAAATCATTATATCATCCACATACCCACATGAGATTCCTGTCCTGAAACCATTATATCAGCCACATACTCACATGAGATTCTTGTCCTGAAGCCATTATATCAGCCACATACCCACATGAGATTCCTGTCCTGCAACCATTATATCAGCCACATACCCACATGAGATCCCTGTCCCTGAAACCATTATATCAGCCACATACCCACATGAGATCCCTGTCCCTGAAACCATTATATCAGCCACATACCCACATGATATCCCTGTCCCTGAAACTATTATATCAGCCACATACCCACATGAGATTCCTGTTCCTTAAAATATTATATCAGTTGCATACCCAAATCAAACACATGTCCCTGTAGCCCTTATGTCAGCCACATACCTACATTAGACCCATGGCCCTGAAGCCCCCATATCTGCCACATACCCACATCAGGGTCTCAGGGTACTTAGCTAAGCTCTTAAAGTTACACATGTTTTTCTCAAACTGAATGTATATTTTCAAAGATCTCAATGTGAGCTGTTACTTTTTTTGAGTCTGAGTCATTTTGACAATTCCCAGGTACTGTATAGACTCCTCTTTTTATTGTACCCCTATAAAAACATGTCTATAAAGATAGGTATATGACCCAGACCACGTCATGCCTATAGTTGGGTCATTTTGTTTGCACTGACATACCTGTCTTTTCCTTCTTTGGCTCCGGATTTGATGAGCAAGTTTCACTGATGTATCATTTAGTGACCAGAATTCTATACATTAAAAAAATAAATTAATTAAAAAACCCAAACAAGGTTACTGCTGTAATAATATATTAAAGGGTCAGTAAGCTCCATTGTATACTACATGGTATATTAAATATTTTATAGTGCAAGTATATCACTATTGATATTGAGAAATTACTTTTCTAAATATCAGTTTAGCACAACCCTTATGGGTGCATATTTACCCCATTGCACAGTCACCCCTTTCCTCTGGCGATATTTTTCTCTTTTCACCTATGAGCACAATCCTGCACTCTATGCAGACAATATGTACAGCCGCAGGACCCAGGAGGTGTGGCTTTTAAACAAGGTAAATCAGAGTATGGGAGTGTGCTTTTTATTAGTACGGCTCCTGATTGGCTAAGTGAAAAGAAGAAAAAATGCCAGAGGAGAGGAGCATCTGGGCAGTACGGTAATTTTGAAACAAATGAGAAAATTCATGTGTTTTTGACAACTATTCAGTGGTATAGATTGCTCATTGGTTTATAAGTACAACTCCCACAGTTCTATTAGTGGACAGTGACAATCCCACAAGCATAATATTATTATTCATTTTTTTTGTCTGCACAGGAGCATCTATTAAAAAAAATAATAATTAAATACAATAAATAAAACTGCAATACATTTTAAAATATCATCTCTTAAATACAACAAAGAAAGAGTATATTTACTGCCCCATGAAGCAATTAATAAAAAGTCAAGAGTATATTATATGAGCTTCAAAAAAGAATATTCGCAAAAACCATACCAGATGGCAGTTCATCCACAGGAAGTTCAAGTATTTTGGATTTGTAAACAGAATGAAACTGGTGATCTTCCTAGAAGAAAAATATGCAAAAATAAGAAAATAACACATATATGTAACTACACTAAAATGTAATGTTTAAATATACATGCGCTTGCCCTTTTTTTGTATATGAATTGTTGAATATTAAAGGGACAGTGTGCTGTAAAAATGTTCCCCTTAGTGTGTTTACAAAGACTTTGTATACCAACTGCAGAGTATAAAATGTATGGGGCATTTATCCTTTATATTTTTTGTATATGAAACAACTGCTAAAACCACTGAGCTTTTTACAGAGCTTTTTTTAATCTTATCTTTCTCTTTATACACAATGGCCGTCTTATCTTATATACGTATGTATACACAGAGCCCAATACTTAGGGTCCAATGATCTCAATCTCTCTGGTATTGCGAGATTATCTAACAAGTCTCTTCAGTACTGTGAGGTCCCTCAAAGAATTTTAGAAACAAATATGCAAAAGTCCACAGCACTTATGAATATTATAAATTATTTTGACATACAAATGCTGATACACATGGGCAATTTTTAGCTTTAAAGCTATTTATCTAGCCTTGCATGGTTCTGGGTGTGAAAAAGAGACACGTGCATTGCAAAATAATGTAAAAAGAAAAAAAGCCAGCTAAAATTTTGAGAAATGTCTCTCAATGCAGGTGAGTTTTTGATCATTAGGCCCTAAGAGAAAGCAATTGAAAGCAAACATTTTGTAACCTATCTCTCCATCCCCCACTGAGGGCTAGATTACGAGTGGAGCAGTAGTTTGTGCTTCAGCTTGCACGTTAACTCCTCTCAAAGCAAGCTATTTGCGTGCGTTATGTAGAGCGTGCATTACAAGTTCAAAGTAATAGTTTTTGAACAAGTGCTAACCCGACGCGTGAAAAATGCCGAACTGAGACTATTGCAACCACGTTACATATTCACCTATAAGGGCATATCTATCAAGCTCTGTACAGAGCTTGAAGCCCTGTGTTTCTGGTGATCCTTCAGGCTCACCAGAAACACCAGTTATGAAGCAGCGGTCTAAAGACCACTGCTCCATAACCTGTCCGCCTGCTCTGAGGAGGCGGACAGACATCGCCACAATTTAACCTGTTCGAATACAATCGGGTTGATTGACACCCCAGGGGGTGGCGTTGCACCAGCAGTTCACAACAGCTGCTGGTGCAATGCTGAATGTGGAGAGCGTATTGCTCTCCGCATTCAGCAAGGTCTGTCAGACATTATCCGCAATGTCAGATCATGTCCGTCAGGCCTTTCATAAATAGGGGCCATAGACTTCAATGGAGCGTGAAAAGTAGGTGGGGGGGGGGGGAAGCTAACACCCAACAAGTTGCGCAAACCCGATCACAATCTGACATGAAATATGAATATTTCACATTCCAATGTTCTTTACATAGAAGAATATATTCTATTTATTCATAAATACATATTTCTACATATATTTAATGTTTGTTTTTTTTTAGTAAAATATATATCTATACCTTTATATAAATACATTATTCTATATAGGTATAGATATACAGATATATATAGGAACATCTATTTATAAATACATAGAACATATTCCCCTATGTAAAGAACATTGGAATGTGAAATATTTACAGTATATACATAGTTAAAACCTGAATATTGCATAAATATGCGTTTACATGTTTTCAGCTACTAGACTGCAAAGGGGCTCCAATGCACACATACTGTATATACTGTATATATATATATATTTACGTATACATATGTATTTTTGTGTTTATATGAATATATATGTCTGTAAATACATATATACACATATAAATACATAAATACACCTGTACACACAGTTAAACATATATACATGCATACACATATTTAGACATATATATCTATGTATCTCTATGTTAAAGCCCTTTGCAGCCTTTTTTTTCTAACACCAGAGACCTTAAATCTTTGCGCCCTTAAAACTTTTTATTGCAATTTTTAAAAAAATATTTTTTATAGACAGTGTTATTATGATTGTAACTCTACTTTTAAATGTTTTGATGTGTTTTGTGCATCTTTTTATCTTGCGTAACAATTAACCAGAGCACTGAAGTCACGCTATCCCGGTGAGAGTTAAATTCAATTGTGCTCAAGCGAACGTGTTTCCTTTCAATCTGTAATATGCGCGCTACTTCTGACGCGTGCAAAGAGATGTGATAAACCCCATATCGCTTGCGTGCAACAGTTAGCACGCCACTCGTAATCTTGCCCTGAGAGAGTTATTTCTCCTGCAGTTCCTTGTTTACATATATTTTTAATATTCATTACTGCAGTACTAAAATCTTCAGTATTGGTGTGGATATAATAGGCAAAATCAGATATTTCAAATAACACAATAAAGGTAAATGAACTATTTAATACACTTGAGCAGGTAAAATAGATAATTATTAAAATACACATTTTATATCTCTATAAAATAACTTGTTTGCTTTATGTTGTCCTTGTAACTGTAAGCAATTGTTATTAGATTATGGAAGAATCTCCTTCATAGGAATTATTCTGTTAAAATCTCATTATGCAACAAAACTTCTTAGAATTCAAGGTTTGATCAGTTACTGAAAATTAAAGGGACATAAAACCCACATTTTTTCTTTCATGATTTAGGTAGAACATACAATTTTAAACAAATGTCCAGTTTACTTCTATTATCAAATTTGCTTCATTCTCTTGGTATCATTTGTTGAAGGAGAACCAATGCGCTACTGGTTTCTAACTGAACACATAGGTGAGCCAATGACAATCGGTATATTTATGCAGCCACCAATCAGAAGCTAGAACCTAGGTTCTTTGCTGCTCCTGAGCTTACCTAGATAAACCTTTCAGAAAAATCCCTTTAAGACAGACATTCTCAAACTTGGCCCTCCAGAAATTAGACATAAAACTTAAAAATTCTCATGATTCAGATAGAGAATTTTAAACAAAGTTCCAATTTAATTCATGATCTAATTTGCTTCATTCTCTTGGGACTGCCTGGGACAGCACATCTATGCTAAGCAGAATATAAATAGTACACATATGCTAATAATTAGATCTGTACAATTCAAGGTGATGGTCACATTAGAAGAAAATATCATCGTAGATGTCAAAATTCTAATCTGGTTGCAGCTCAGCATTTAAAGAAATAGTATATTAACTTTATGTCACTTAATCAATGCCAGCTGTTATTTATTCATAGGTAAATTGAGACCAGATTTACAATATATATATATTACACACAAGCCCAATAATAGGATAATAAAGATAAAAGTTGTGTTTTATAAATGAGTTTAAACACAAAAGGTAGTGTTATTATTAATTTATCATTCAACATGAATACTCAGGTTTGCCATCTTTGAAAAATATTTCATAGTGTGTATGGATTTGCATATCTGGTGATATAACAAAGATATTATAATACTGATCGGGTCATTTATCTTTCCATTTATATTTGAGTCTTAGTGGGATGATTTAGAATAATTTGAAACGTATATTTTTACACTTTGGGATCAGTGTAGTTTTTTTAAACACACACTTAAAGGGACATTAAACACTAAAAAAATGCTAAATAGAATAATGCGTTCAAAGAAAAGATTAGTCTGAGAATAGCATATAGATGCACGTTTTTAAAGTTTTATTAGCTGTTTAAATGGTGACAAAAAAAGTGTAAAGTGTTAGTGTCTATAAAACAATGGGAGCTGCCTTGTTGTAACTTAGGTTACCTTCTCTGCTGTGGCCAATTAGAGATAGTTATAAATAGGTCACTAGAGTGTGCAGCCAATGGCTGTGTGGAATATAAAAGTGTTCTGTACTTCCATTTCTAACAGGAATTGAAAAGCTCACAATTCAAAATTGATTTTTTTATATATAGGATTTATTATTATTATCGGTTATTTGTAGAGCGCCAACAGATTCCGCAGCGCTATAAACAAAGGGGAGTACAACAAAACAATTATATGGTAGAGGGCCCTGCCAAGAGTTGCACTGTTGTAGTCAGCTCTTAAGAAGGTGATCCACAAACAGCTGGACTATTAGGCTTACATGCTAAGAGGGTTCAGGGGACTGCAGTGGAGGAGAGGTATTGGTATTAGGAAAGGTTAGCGTAGGTTGTATGCGTCCCTGAACAGTAGAGTCTTTAGGGAGCACTTGAAGCTTTTAAAACTAGAAGAGAGTCTTATGGAGCGAGGCAGAGAGTTCCACAAGATGGGAGCCAGTCTGGAGAAGTCCTGTAAACGGGAGTGTGATGAGGTGACAAGAGAGGAGGAGAGTAGGAGGTCATGAGCAGAGCGAAGGGGACGGGAGGGAGAGTATCTGGAGACAAGGTCTGAGATGTAGGGGGGAGCAGTGCAGTTGAGTGCTTTGTATGTCAGAGTGAGGGTTTTGTGTTTGATCCTAGAGGCAAGAGGAAACCAGTGAAGGGATTGGCAGAGAGGCGCAGCAGATGAAGAGCGACGTGTAAGGAAGATGAGTCTGGCAGAGGCATTTATTATGGATTGTAAAGGAGCTAGGCGGCAGGTGGGGAGACCAGAGAGGACAGAGTTGCAGTAATCAAGGCGGGAAAGAATGAGAGAGTGGATTAAAATCTTAGTTGTGTCTTGTGTAAGGAAGTGTCTAATTTTAGAGATGTTTTTAAGGTGAAAGCGGCAGGCTTTAGCCAATGACTGAATGTGAGGAGTGAAGGAAAGATCTGAGTCGAATGTGACCCCGAGACATCGGGCGTGCGGGGTAGGGGTGATGATGGAATTGTCGACAGTTACAGAGATATTGGGGGTGGAGATTTTGGAAGAAGGGGGGGAAATGAGGAGCTCAGTTTTGGAGAGATTTAGCTTGAGGTAGTGAGAGGACATCCAGGAAGAGATGTGAGAAAGACAGTTAGTGACACGGGTTAGCAAGGAAGGAGATAGTTCTGGTGCAGAGAAGTAGATTTGGGTGTCATCGGCATACAAATGATATTGGAAACCGTGGGACTTAATTAGGGAACATAGTGATGACGTATAGATAGAGAAGAGAAGGGGACCGAGGACAGAGCCCTGCGGTACTCCGACAGAAAGTGGTGACGGGGCAGAGGAGGCCCCAGAGAAGGCTACACTGAAGGTACGGTTTGACAGGTAGGAAGAGAGCCACGAAAGGGCTGTGTCACAGATGCCGAAGGATTGGAGGGTTTGGAGCAGAAGAGGGTGGTCGACAGTGTCAAAGGCTGCGGACAGATCAAGGAGGATAAGCAGAGAGAAGTGGCCTTTTGATTTGGCTGTAAGTAGGTCGTTGGTGACCTTAACAATAGCTGTCTCTGTGGAGTGATAGGGACGAAATCCAGATTGCAGCGGGTCAAGAAGGGAGTTTAACGTAAGGAAATGGGATAGGCGTGCATATACTAGTTTTTCGAGAAGCTTTGAAGCAAGAGGGAGGAGGGAAATTGGGAGGTAGTTGGATGGGGAGGTAGGATCAAGGGAAGGTTTTTTGAGGATAGCTGTGACGAGCGCATGTTTCAATGATGAGGGAAATGTACCAGTGCTGAGGGAGAGGTTGAAAATGTGTGATTTATCATGTTATATTACCATATCAAAGTGTTTAATGCCCATTTAATGAACATGGTATTTGCTAGCAAACTGCAACAGTTGCAATATATTGTAATCAATTAGTTGTTTGATATTAAAAAATACTATTTATTGTACTTCTATTAGCTCATGTTTTAAATACATTAATTATGTTTAACAAACAAGTGCATTTATGAAAACTAACATTAATAAGATAACTTATTTTAGCAGAACAATGAGTTAGATAGAATAAATGTATACTTGCTGCAGCATCCACATCCTTACATACATGTGCACATTTTTCATTTCATAGTGAGATATTACTAATTCATCTTGGACTTTTCCACAGTGTGACTAGACAGCTCTGTATATTTTTCTATTTTAGTCTATGCATATGTAAGAAGACCAGAAGAAAGTGATTTACTAGTGATTACTTTTTCCCACTTGCCTCCAGACATTGAAACTGGCAGCAAAGTAAAACGCAGCAATACCTCTCTGTTCACAATATTGATATTTAAATAGCTCTAGTTGGTCCTAATGTGTGGGGGAAAAGGATGACGGGAAATGTAGTCCAATCGATTTTCTGCGTTACTGCACAGAAAATAATACAACTACAGTCTACACTCCCCGTGAGATATTGCAGAATATGCTAATGACAGTGACGAGATTGTACATTACAATCTACAGGTAAAGCTCAATTTCCATAAGAATTGCTACGATTTAGAATTAGGATGATGGGAAATGGAGTCCTAGTCAAATAATTTGTTATTGCAGATAAATGAAAGAAACTACAACCCCCATCACCACCACAGCTAGCTTCTGGGCATGCTCATTGTGATGTGTGGGAGTAAATTGCAAGCTCCAGGTTTGCTAATTGTTTGCAGCTTTTGTATCTGGTAGGTTATTGTTTAATATGTGTTTTAATGTAGCTAATATGTTGTCGTGTTTACAGTAGTATGTCGCAGCATTTATTTTTGCGGTTGTTGAGCTGTCTTGTTATTGCAGTATTTGCATCACAGGCGCAGTCAGAGACAAGTGTGCAGATTTACTGTGGTTGTATATTGTTAAATCTAGTAAGCCACAGGTTAAATATTTATTTGCAAAAAAAAAATTTGTTTATAACGTCATTATTATCATGATAATGTCACAAATAAACGCCCTCCATAGTGCGGTTGAAGGCTGGACGGCGCTATGATTCATGTTTGCATTCGTTAATTATTGAACACATTCGGTGATTTCTGTGTCTAGGGTCCTTGTGAAATATATTGATCCGGATCCCCGGTTATATAATTCGTCTTTTATAGTCATATAGCGTCACTTACTAACAATGTGCAAAACGATTTGCATTTCTTATGACGGTGTGTCTGAGGTTTATATCATTTTGTAATAGTGTCTTTATAGGTTGATTTCAATGTTTTTGTCTTTCTTGATTTAGTTAGAACGTGCAATTTTAAATAACTTTCCACTTTGTCTTATCTAAATTGTCGTTCTCTTTGTACCTTTTGTTAAAAAGTATGCATAGGTAGGGTCAAAAGCTGCTGATTGGTGGTTGCACATACATGCCTCTTGTCAGCTAGCTCCCAATAGTGCATTACTGCTCCTTCTACAAAGGATACCAAGAGAATGAAACAAATTCTATAACAGAGGTAAATTGGAAAGTTGTTTAAATTGTATGTTCTATCTAAATCATGAATGAAAAAAAATTTGTTTCATGTCCATTTAATTGCTATACTTAAAGTGATCAATTATTAAAAAAAAAAAAAAGGTGCTAAACTCACTAGGTGCTAGCGACACACTTGCAACATTATCTGATTTGGTTGTGCTTTCTGTCAATCACGAACACACTGACCAATCAGATAATGCAAAAATGGCAGAGGGGAGATACGATCCAGAGCGCATCTGCCCTCAGCCATTTTTACATTATCTGATTGGTCCGTGTGCCCTTGAGGGACAGGAAGCAGAACCAATCAGATAATGTTACAAGTGTGTTGCTAGTGCCTTGTGCTAAACTCACCCTGTCTGTGTCTCTGCACCTCACTAAACTCAGCAGCTCCAGCCACCCACAGCACAGCGCTCTTCTACCAATGAGGTGACTTTTCTTTGCACCTCTAAACCAATAGCTGCGTTGGCATACAGATGATACACACAGCTATTGGTATAGAGGTGCAAACGTCACCTTATTGAAGGAAAGTGCTGTGCCATGGGCAGCAGGAGCCGCTGAGCTTAGCGAAGGTGCAGCGGCACAGTCAGGGTGAGTTAAGCACCCTTTTTTTTTTTTTTTTTTTTTTTTTTTTCACTAAATAACAAACTACAGTTTATTTTTAGTGATGGTAAATCCTAGCAATTGTTGAACGTTCTGATTTACCATTATTTTAAATTTGTTTATTTACTATTCCCATAATTTATGCAGATAATAGTAAATCTGGCATGATCCAAAGCCTTTTTTTCTTTTGCTTTGACGTAAAGAAGATTTAAAAAATGTTTTTAATTTTATTATTATTATTATTATTATAGCATTTTTAATAACAAACATACAGAAATTCATTTTCATACCGTCAAGGGCCATATGCAATTTAATGTATTATTATACTTATGTTCCTTTTGGTTCATTTTGCAACTTTTATGAGCATGATTGACTACCCATAAATGGGAAGTTTGCGAACTTCTGGAATTATGTAGTATTTACTGAATGCAACAAACTATATAGAGCAGTTTGTTAATGCCACCTATTAAATATGAGTTAAAATAAAAAAAGTATAATTGATAATTGTAGATTTATTTCCTGATGATTTAGCTATAAAATGTAAAACTTGTCAGTGTCTAGGGTTACACCTTTGGGATGTTCCTTATAAATGTCAATGACTGTATTTCACAATGCGTATTTTATTAAGGTTGGGTCATAATACAGGAAGAAAATCATTGGAACTCTGAAAACCTGTAATGAAACTGGTACTCCATAAAAGTATAAAATATGAACCTGTGGCTTAGTCTGCTGTTGACACAGTTTGTAACCTGGTATTTTCACAGGGAGATGGAACATACAATTTTAAACAACTTTCCAATTTAATTCTATTATCACGTTTTCTTCATTCTCTTGTTATCCATTGCTGAAGGGACAGCATTGCACTACTGACAGGAAGCTGAAAATATCTATTTAGCCAATCACAAGAGACAAATGTGTGCAGGCACCAATTAGCAGCAGCTCCCACTAGTGTATGATATGTGCGTATTCATTTTTTTAACAAGGAGAGAACGAAGCACATTTTGAAAATAGAAGTGAATTTAAAAAGGTCTTAAATGTCATGCTCTATCTGAATCCTGCAAGTTTAATTTTGACTTTCCTATCCCTTTTAAAAGGCTATAATATTACATGCTCTAATTTGTAAGTATGTAATTTTAAGACTTGGCGCTACTGTGTTTATTCCCCACAAAGGGGTTAAGCAGACAATAAAAGAACCCTTCAGGAACTAAGAGCTGATCTAATCAGCAGTGCTAATCGCACAATTCAGCTATGTACCTAGTGCTGCTGATTGGATCAACAGCAGTTTCTGCTAAAGACCAACAGTGCTCTGCGGATTGCGAATGGTACTTGTACTTTGTGCTTACTTTTAAAATACTATTAAAAACAGGGGCACTTTCATTCATCAAAGTTTTGATTAAAAACTTACCTTTGTTTTTTTCACAGCCAAAGCAGCTTCCCACACCCGGAGATCCTCTCTTCACACATCATCAATGACTAATCCGGCTTCCTCCAATCACAGCTTTCCCCACAGGGGAGTCATTGCCTGAGGCCATGCTGTGATTGGAGGAAGCCGGATTAGTCATTGATGATGTGTGAAGAGAGGATCTCCGGGTGTGGGAAGCTGCTCCCGCTGTGAAAAGAATAAAAGGTAAGTTTTTAATCCAAACGGATGTTTGGATTAAAAACTGTTTTTAATAGTATTTTTTTTAAAAATGGGCTTTCATTCATCAAAGTTTACCTTCACTTTAACCCCTTTTTAGGGGTTGATGCCTCTATAAGTAAACATAAAGGTAATAGTCTAAAATAAAACTGAAGCATATAGTTGTATTAGCAAAAGTGTGTCTTCCTTTTTCAACAACTTATGCTGCACTTGCCCCATGAACTCTCATTCGAGCACTGTGCCCACTCAGAATGCCAGCAATGGCCTCTATCATGCCATCAATCATTCAATTTGTGTCATACACGCAAATTAGTGGTGTTTGAATGCTGGTGCAAGGGGTATATGTGTATGTTGTTGAAACCATAATTGATTTTACCATTTTTGCTAAGACAAATATACAGCAAAAACGCTTCCATTCAAAAGTGAAATGCATATTTCATTTTTTTATTAGGTCCCATTAAGTCTTTCACTAAATTGCTTTTACTTTCTACATTTTAATCCTGTTTAAAGAATGTAATTAAAGGGATATGAAACCGTTCTCATAGTAAAAACATATGTTAAATCAAATGAAATATAAAAAGAAACAGATTATGCTAAACAACAAATAACCTACTTATTTTCTTGAAAAATGAGCACTTAAAAATTCTCAGTGAAGAAACTGCCCTCAGAGAGAAATGAGAGCTGACCTGTTAAACTTAAGTTGCATTCTGCTTCTTCTGAGCATGGGCAAAATGGACTTATTGTTTCTCTTGCATTCAATAAACGCTAGCTAAGCCAGTGTTACTCTTGATTTGACATCAAGCTATATATTTGCCTTCCTCCCAGCACCCAAGTGGAGCTGTGACAGGAATGAAGTTTAAAAGAAATAAAACGTAAAATATTTTTAAAATAATACATACATATTGAAATAATTTCTATGAAATATAACCCACTAATTAGTGTGTGTGTGTGGGGTTATTACAATAATGAAAACTACTGGGTTTTTTTTTTATCCACTTAGGTGAAAGGAAGTTAAAGATGCTTCATTATATAGGAAGATGTACTAGCTGCAGAACGAGAAAGTAACTTGTGCCACTTTTATATGTTACTTTATAGATAATGGGTGCCATCTTGCATATTGTGTCCAGTAATGGAGACTATATCTCTAGAGGGATATAATTAAACCAGAAACTGTTCAAATGAAGTCTAATAAAAATAAACTTTGACTTTAAAGGGACATTAAACACTTTGAGATGGTAATATAAAATGATAAATCATAGAAAAAAACTCCAATATACTTTCATTATATATTTTGTCCCCTGTTCCGGTAATTTCATTCTGCACTTCCATTTCTAACAGGAACGGAAAAGCTCACCATTTCAGAACACTGTTATATTCCACTCAGCCATTGGCTGCACACTCTAGTGACCTATTTATATCTTCCTAATTGGCCACATGGCAGCTCCCATTGTTTTATATACACTATAACTTTACACTTATTTTTTTCAATATTTAAACAGCTAATGAAACATTTAAAAAATACATCTTCTACATGTTATTCACAGACTAATATCTTCTTGCTCCTTTTAATGATATGTATGATAGAAACCTTCACATATAACTAAGGATTTAATAAATTATTGGTATACGTATTTTTTTTACAAAAAGTGCAATACTAGAACAAGAGTTCATGAATTTTCCTTGGAAGGGTAGACAATTCAAGAAAAACTTCTATAAACTGTTCTTTACAGAATTGGTGCTGGATTCATGGAATATAAATCCGATAGAGGTGGGTAAGTTGATCAATGTCTTGGATGGGCATATGGTAATCGTGCAAATGAATTAAGCTTACACCTTTTTTTTGTTTTTGCTTTGTTACTGAACAATTAAAACTAATGCTCTCACATTCGTTTGAGTGTAGTAAATACAGCAATAGATCTTATCAGATCACCTGAAATGAAAGGGATAGTAAACACAAATTGTAAACTACATGATTATAAACTATTTAAGAATAATTTGGCATTGAAAACGGCTGCTTTATTTTTTCAAATGAGTACAGGCAGTCCCCAGGTTACGAACAAGATAGGTTCTGTAGGTTTGTTCTTAAGTTGGAACAGGCTCTTTTTTTTTAGGTGAAACTCTAGCCAAACATTTTTTTAGTTTTGGATAGCATAGGATAAAGTTTGTTTTGCTATCTGTGCCCCTGTTCAGAAAATTTCACATCACTTTCTGTCCTTGTGACAATTGGATTTTCAGTATTTTGGATTGTCGATAAAGCTCTATTTTCTCTGTTTGTAAGTACGAGTTGTACTTAAGTCGGATATCTATAACCCGGGGACTGCCTGTATATTGGTTTATGTTTATTCTTTTCACTGATTTCCCTGTCCCTCAGAACAAAAGAATCCTTGCTAACCAATCAGAAACTAATATTCAGATATAGCACAAACTCTGCACACGTACAGACTGGTGTAGCCTGCCCTCTTGAACTCCCTTAAGGTGGTATATCACTGATTCAACTTGGTTACTATTACAAAGAATGATTTGCCTATCATGATTGTTGATGCAAAACTGATGATCCACCTTTTAAAAGCATGTGACACCATAGAAGCTTAAAGGGAAATGAAACCCAAAATTTTTCTTTCATGATTTAGAAAGAGTACACAATTTTAAACAACTTTCTCATTTACCTCTATTATCTAATTTGCTTCATTTTCTTTATATTATTTGCTGAAAAGCATATCTAGATAGGCTCAGTAGCTGCTGATTGGTGGCGTGGACATAGATGTCTCGTGTGATTGGCTCACCCATGTATATTGCTATTTCTTAAACAAAGGGTATCTAAAGAATGAAACAAATTAGATAATAGAAGTAAATTGGAATGTTATTTAAAATTGTAATCTCTACCTGATTCATGAAAGAAAGTTTTGGGGTTTAGTGTCCCTTTAAGAAGGGAGGGAACGTAAACAAAAGCTTGCATAAATTGCTTTAAATTATATACCTCTCTGGGAGAAAGTGAAACACATTTTTTAGATGTATTTTACAACAAAAAGCTGCAAAATAAATAATGAATGTGTATTGCAATAATGAAACATTTTATGCGTTATTGACATTTTAAATTTAATGGTTGTTTAAAGCAATATTTCTCAACTTTGGTATTCAAGTACCCCTAACTGGCCAGGTTTTCATTATATCTGAACCAGTGCACAGGTGAAGTAACATCATGGTTACTAACCTGCTCTCACCCATTAGCTGATTATTTCACCTGTGCACTGGGTCAGAGATAAAAGCAAACCTGGTCTGTTGGGGGTACTTGAGGGCTACAGTTGAGAAACAATGCTCTTAACAAAGGACCATTAAACACATAATACAAGGAGAATACAAATTCACTCTTTTTTCTGACAAATTTCTAAGTTCCCTGTTTTTTTCCTACATCATGTGACAGCCATCAGGCAATCACAAAATACATGGATTCTTGCACATCCTCGGTATGAGCTGGTGCCTCAGTGTGCATAGAAAGTTTAATTTTGACTTTAGTGTTCCTTTAAACTACATTGATTTGAGTAAAGCAATTTTTCCTGGAGGACATTTTTTTTTTATAAACTTTACTGGACTTGAGATCTGTTGTGAAGGATGGGGGGGGGGTGTATCGTAAGCAGAATATTTAAAGAGCAACTAGGGATCTTGGTTAAAGTATTGCAAATAAGAAAAAAGGAACAATGACAACTAAAAAATTGTAATCAGTTGTATACTACTTTTTACTTGGTTAATCAGTCTTTTTATTTTATAGCCATATTTTGTGTAGAACTTGCTCGTAGGGCACGGGTGTCAAACACAAGGCCCCCGGGCCGAATCCGGCCCACCAGACCTCGTCATGTGGCCCGTGTAGCCGCCGCCAGCCTTCACATACATATTTAACTTATGGAAAACTTCTGGCTGGTAGGAAGTGACTGAGTGAGAACAAGACACTGACCTCCTGCTCCCTCATCACTTCCTCCCAGCTTCCCTATGTATCTGCAAGCGCGGGAAAGGGCTAGCAGCAGAGACCAGAGAGGCAGCAGCAGGCACACAGCGAGGCTGGTAAGAAAAACATGTTTTTTTTTAAATAATATGTAAGCAGGACAATTCTAAGTAAACAGCCGTTCTGAGGCTCTGTCTCTGCAGATTGTCTTATTCTGCTCTCAGCCTTCCCCAGGTAATAAATCAAATCTTTATCTCGGGAGTCTGCTCCTACACTTGTACTGTCTGTGACTGATTTGTAGTCTGCACAGATTTTATTAACCTTATCCCTGCCTGTTATGCTTGCATGCATGGGAAAACATTCACACTGCATTATCATTAGTTTATTGCCCACCTATATCAGAGCAGTAATAAAGTTTTTGTGTGTGTGTAAATGTGTGAATGTATGTTTGTGTGTGTAAGTATGTGTGTGTAAATGTATGTTTGTGTGTAAATCTGTGAATGTATGTTTGTGTGTGTATCTGTGAATTTATGTCTGTGTGTGTAAATATGTGTGTTTGTGTGTAAAGGTATGTTTGTGTGTGAAAACATGTGTGTGTGTGTGTGTTAATGTGACAGTGTGAATGTATGTTTTTTTGTGTGTGTAAATGTGTGAATGTATGTTTCTGTGTGTGTGCGTACATATGTGTGTGAATGTGAAAAAGTTGTGAACTTTAACAACCTTAGAAATAATTGTTCCTTCCTTGTGTCCTAATCTTAAAAAAAGTCACATTATACCATGACCAAAAATTATTGTGGCTAAAAACAAAGGGGGTTGGGGGGGTTTAGCAGGCCCTTTGAGGGTGACCAAACTGCTGATGCAGCCCCCGATGAATTTGAGTTTGACACCCCTGTCGTAGGGGATGTTGCACAGTTGGCTGATCAACCAGTTTCAATAAAGAAATGGTGTAATAATTTGTATTCCTCACTCAAGCCAGCCTTAGGTACTCCCCCCGTTTGGTTAATAGAGTAAGTGCCATCTTTTAGAATTTTCAAATTAGAATTTCACAAAAACAATAAAATTAGCTTAGTATATGTAATGTAGGCTCTGACATTGTAATAATTTATGTAGAAACTACAAGCCTGTCCAAAAACAAACAAACGTTTGTCACCAAAGAGTGTCTAAATCATTAATTATAAAATATACATGCTACATCATAAGGTTAAAAGGGAAGCTCTTCTTTAAAGGGACACTGAACCCAAAATTTTTCTTTCGTGATCCAGATAGAGCATGCAATTTTAAGCAACTTTCTAATTTATTCCTATTATCAATTTTTTCTTCGTTCTCTTGCTATCTTTATTTGAAAAAGAAGGCATCTAAGCAAATTTTTGGTTCAGCCCCCTGGACAGCATTCGTTTATTGGTTGGTGAATTTATCAACCAATCAGCAAGAACGACCCAGGTTGTTCCCCAAAAATGAGCCGGCATCTAAACTTACATTCTTGCTTTTCAAATAAAGATGCCAAGAGAATGAAGACAATTTGATAATAGGATTAAATTAGAATGTTGCTTACAATTGCATGCTCTATCTGAATCACAAAAGAAAAAATTTGGTTCAGTGTCCCTTTAACTGATTACCTCATTGTAAATTGCTTATGTGAAGCTGTAACACTACACATAGTAACATTTATAAAATGTATCTATAATGTATGCTCTGGTAGAAGCTAGCAGTCTAAATAAAAGCAATGACCAGAATCAGCATATAAAAAGATAGTATTCATACAGACCATTTGGTGAGTTAACTAAAAAGGTCAGATCTTGCAGCAGGATTCACCAGTAAGGGAAAGATGTATAAGTTATTGCAATAAACAAACCTACCAGTGGGAAAATGTTTAATTATATTAATGTGTTTGCTGCAGTTAAACTTTTTTTTCTTTTTATTGATGACAAACATAAAGAACATACAAGCATAAGAAATATGCCTAAATATTCTTACTGGCTCCTAATTTTTAAATAGACTTGTCAAGCACTGGCTTATATCATAAATGACATACTGATCTCAATAAACATAATGCATACAAAATAAATGTCCTCAGTTTTTATCCCTATGGATATTAAAGGGGGCCACTCTTGGATCTTCAAAAGTGATATGAGGTAAAGGGACAGTAAAGTCCAAATTAAAATTTCATGATTCAGATACGGCATGTAATTGTAAGCAACTTTCCAATTTACTTTTATTTTCAAATTTGCTTTGTTCTCTTGGTATTCTTAGTTAAAAGCTAAACCTATGTAGGCTCATATGCGAATTTCTAAGCCCCTGAAGGCCATCTCTTACCTGAATGCATTTGACAGGTTTTCAAAGCTAGATGACATTAGTTCATGTGTCTTCTAGATAACATTGTGCTCATGCCTGTGGAGTTATTTAAGTCAGCACTAATTGCCTGAAATGCAAGCCTGTTAAAAGAACTGAGATAAGGGGCAATCTGCAGAGGCTTAGATTCAAGGTAATCACAGAGGTAAATAGTGTACTGTATTAATATAACAGTGTTGGTATGCAAAACTGGGGAATGGTAAATAAAGGGATACTCTCGTTTTAAACATTAACATTTTTGGTGTTTACTGTCCCTTTAAGGGATTTTTGCTATTCATGATACAGATCTACTTAAGGAAACAAAGGAAAAACGATGTAATCTGAGATATAAGGAATGCTGGATTACAGGCCAAAACTCGACTAAGTATTAATATGTTAAAATGTAGGCAGCACCTTTATAGATAAAACCTTCCTAAATAAGAAAAGATGATGTCTTAGGCATAGAGTAGAAAGTGGAGCGAAAATGGTCAGAATAGTATATAATGTTGTAAGATTATGAGTGAAAATATCTCAAACATTTATATAGCAGTGGTTTCCATTATAGTAAGGTCGCCATCTAATTGACAGATGTATTAACATCTTACTAAAAGATTATTTTACGTCACACAAGCAATTTCATGTGAATTAGAACATATGATGGCACTTTATAATATTTGAATAACATATTATGAATAAACAATAACCCCTGCAACCTTGGCCGCAGGGGCCAAAACACAAAATATTTAAGTCACCTTTGCTAGTATTAACAAAGTGGAGAACTGGGCAGTAATGAGATCTTTTTAAATTACCTCTGTAATTTATGTCACTGGGGGAACATACAGAGAAGTAGTTCATAAATATTTTAATGCTGCTATACTAAACTCAAAGGTGCACAATAAGAAAACCTTAAACTATAACATAATAGCGAAGTTATAAGTACTTTCTTATATTACTAAGAAAACATCTCGTGAGATATGCGTCTGCTAAGGATTGCTGTTTGGACATGCCCCCCCAGCTGCAGTTAATTTTAAATAGACAAACTCCACCCACTTCCCTTATTTGGAAACGCCAATACAAGCTTATTACTGGAGTAGATACAGCTAGCTACTGTCATAGTGGCAAAAGGATCATTGTTTTTCAGTGTATGTAATCACATCTGCTGAGGCTATTTAGATACAGAAATGTAGCAGAGGTAGGCTTGTGTAGTCTGCAGCGAGCATTATCAGTTTGTTTTCAAAATTGGGAAAACTCAAAAATGTCATTTTCATTGTGCGTAATTTGGCTATAACGCAATAGCGAAATTGCACCCAGTCCAGTAGAGGTAAGGTGGTTCCAAAGTGTGTGTGTATATGTGTATATATATATATATATATATATATATATATATATATATATATATATATATATATATATATATATATATATATATATATATATATATATATATATATCATAATAACCCAATAAAAGCTGTATTTCTATTTCACAGTTGTGAGGCCTAGTAAGGATCCAGCCACATCAAGTTAAATTTTAAGCATTGCTGCTCCTGAGCCTACCTGGGTATATACTTTTCATCAAAGGATATCAATTATATGAAGCAAATAAGATAATAGAACTAAATTGGAAAGTTGTTTAAAATTGTATGCTATTTACTATAGAGGGACAGTAAAGCCAAAATTACTGTCATGATTCAGAGACACTTTACAATTCTATTCATTTTGTTTCATTCTCTTTGTATCCTTTTGAAAAGCATACCTACGTTTTATGTGGAGCTAGCTTCTGATTGGTGGCTGCACATATACAACCTGTCACTGGCTCACCCAATGTGTTCAGCTAGCTCCTAGTAGTGCATTTCTGCTCCTCAGTCATTCTAGGTATGCTTTTTTAACAAAGGATGCCAAGAAAATGAAACAAATTTGATAATAGAAGTAAATTGGAGAGTTGATTAAAATAGCATGCCCTATCTAATTCATAAGTTTAATTTTGACTTTACTGTCCCTAACAATATCAACTTGTGACAGGCAGTTTTTACGTATCCATTTGAGTAAAGTTTCATCATGTAACAGTCTGATCTGAGCTAGATATTAGCCTTTTATTAAAATATATATTTCTCTTGCAAGGTGTATCCAGTCCACGTGTTCATCCTTTACTTGTGGGATATTCTCCTTCCCTACAGGAAGTGGCAAAGAGAGCACACAGCAGAGCTGTCCATATAGCTCCCCCTCTAGCTCCACCCCCCAGTCATTCGGCTCTAAGCACTAGGGTCTCTCTCGGGAGGGTAAAGTGAATGTGGAGGTTCCACATTTCTCTTCGGTCTACAGATCAGACAAAGAAAGAGGCGTTTTTACACTGCGTAGAAGATCTACATACAATGGGAGTGATCCACCCAGTTCCAATCGTGGAACAAGGGCTGGGTTTTTACTCAAACCTGTTTGTGTTTCCCAAAAAAGAGGGAACTTTCAGACCCATCCTTGATCTAAAGATTCTAAACAGATTCCTCAGAGTCCCATCATTCAAAATGGAGACCATTTGGACAATCTTACCAATGATCCAGGAAGGTCAATATATGACTACCGTGGATCTAAAGGATGCATACCTACACATTCCTATCCACAAAGATCATCACCAGTTTCTCAGGTTCGCCTTTCTGGACAAGCATTACCAGTTTGTGGCTCTTCCTTTCGGCTTAGCCACTGCTCCCAGAATTTTCACAAAGGTGCTAGGGTCCCTCCTGGCGGTTCTAAGACCGCGGGGCATAGCAGTGGCGCCTTACCTAGACATCTTAATTCAGGCGCCGTTTTTCCAAAGAGCCAAGTCTCACACGGAGATTGTATTGGCCTTTCTGAGGTCTCACGGGTGGAAGGTAAACATCAAAAAGAGTTCTCTTTCCCCTCTCACAAGGGTTCCCTTCCTAGGGACTCTAATAGACTCGGTAGAAATGAAAATACTCTTAACTACTTGCCGAGCTCTTCATTCCATTCCCCGGCCATCTGTGTGGCTCAGTGCATGGAGACAATCGGATTAATGGTAGCGGCAATGGACATAGTCCCTTTTGCTCGGATTATGCAGATTTGTCTCCTCAAATTCAGTTGGACCAGGAGACCAGAGATTCTCTTCTCTGGTGGTTGTCTCAGGATCACCTGTCTCAGGGAATATGTTTCCGCAGACCAGAGTGGATCATTGTAACGACCGACGCCAGTCTGTTAGGCTGGGGTGCGGTCTGGGACTCCCTGAAAGCTTGGGAAGAAACGCTTCTCCCGATAAACATTCTGGAACTGAGGGCGATATTCAACGCTCTTCAGGCATGGCCTCAACTAGCTGCGGCCAAATTCATCAGATTTCAGTCGGACAACATCACGACTGTAGCTTACGTCAATCATCAGGGGGGAACAAAGAGTTCCCTAGCGATGACGGAAGTAACCAAAATAATAAAGTGGGCGGAGGATCACTCCTGCCAGCTCTCAGCAATTCACATCCCAGGAGTAGACAACTGGGAGGCGCATTTCCTAAGTCGTCAGACTTTCCACCCGGGGGAGTGGGAACTCCACCCGGAGGTGTTTGCCCAGCTGACTCAGCTATGGGGCACTCCAGAGTTGGATCTGATGGCGTCCTGTCAGAACACCAAACTTCCTCTCTACGGGTCCAGGTCCCGGGACCCCAAGGCGGTATTGATAGATGCTCTAGCAGCGCCTTGGTCCTTCAATCTGGCTTATGTTTTTCCACCGTTTCCCCTTCTCCCTCGTCTGGTCGCCAGAATCAAGTAGGAGAAGGCTTCGGTGGTTCTAATAGCGCCTGTGTGGCCACGCAGGACTTGGTATGCAGACCTAGTGTTCATGTCATCTGTCCCACCATGGACACTGCCAATGAGGCAGGATCTTCTAATACAGGGTCCGTTCAAGCATCCAAATCTAGTTTCTCTACGTCTGACTGCTTGGAGATTGAACGCTTAATTTTTATCAAAGCGTGGTTTTTCTGAGTCGGTTATAGATACTCTGATTCAGGCTAGAAAGCCTGTCACCAGGAAAATCTACCATAAGATATGGCGGAAATATCTGGGTTGGTGTGAATCCAAGGGTTACTCATGGAGTAAGATTAAGGATTCCCAGGATATTGTCTTTCCTCCAAGAAGGATTGGAGAAAGGATTTTCAGCTAGTTCCTTAAAGGGACAGATATCTGCTCTGTCTATTCTTTTACACAAGCGTCTGGCAGAGGTACCAGACGTTCAAGCGTTAGCTCAGGCTTTAGTCAGAATCAAGCCCGTCTATAAACCTGTGGCTCCGCCATGGAGTCTCTAAATCTAGTTCTTTCAGTTCTTCAAGGGGTTCCGTTTGAACCTTTACATTCCATAGACATTAAGTTGTTATCTTGGAAAGTTTTGTTTTTGCTAGCTATCTCTTCTGCTCGAAGAGTTTCAGAATTATCTGCTTTACAGTGTGATTCACCTTACCTGGTGTTCCACGCAGATAAAGTAGTTTTGCGTACCAAGCCTGGTTTTCTTCCTAAAGTTGTTTCTAACAAGAATATTAACCAGGAAATAGTTGTTCCTTCTCTGTGTCCTAATCCCTCTTCGAAGAAGGAACGTCTGTTACACAATCTTGATGTAGTTTGTGCTTTAAAGTTCTATTTACAAGCAACTAAGGATTTCAGACAAACATCCTCCTTGTTTGTTATCTATTCTGGTAAGAGGAGAGGTCAGAAAGCGACTGCTACCTCTCTTTCCTTTTGGCTGAAAAGCATCATCCATTTGGCCTATGAGACTGCTGGCCAGCAGCCTCCTGAAACAATTACTGCTCATTCTACGAGAGCAGTGGCTTCCACATGGGCTTTCAAAAATGAGGCTTCTGTTGAAAAGATTTGTAAGGCAGCGACTTGGTCTTCACTGCATACTTTTTCCAAATTTTACAAATTCGATACTTTTGCTTCTGCGGAGGCTATTTTTGGGAGAAAGTTTTTGCAAGCAGTGGTGCCTTCCGTTTAGGGTACCTGTCTTGTTCCCTCCCTTCATCCGTGTTCCAAAGCTTTGGTATTGGTATCCCACAAGTAAAGGATGAATCCGTGGACTGGATACACCTTGCAAGAGAAAACAGAATTTATGCTTACCTGATAAATTACTTTCTCTTGCGGTGTATCCAGTCCACGGCCCGCCCTGGCATTTTAAGTCAGGTAAAAAATTTTTGTTTAAACTACAGTCACCACTGCACCCTATTCTTTCTCCTTTTTCTTCCTAACCTTTGGTCGAATGACTGGGGGGTGGAGCTAGAGGGGGAGCTATATGGACAGCTCTGCTGTGTGCTCTCTTTGCCACTTCCTGTAGGGAAGGAGAATATCCCACAAGTAAAGGATGAATCCGTGGACTGGATACACCGCAAGAGAAAGTAATTTATCAGGTAAGCATAAATTCTGTTTTCTTTTATTTAAAAATTTCATACAATACAAAATTCTTAAACCATGATTATTCAATTGAACATTAACATTTATATAGTTACTAGAGCACCTATATGACATAAACAAAACAAAAAAAACTCTCTCCTATTTACCCCACTAGCTCACTTCTTCCCTGGCTGATAGCGGAATGATCTGATTAATTTAACATAACATTAAAATGATCAGCTTGTGAACGGTCTAGCAAATAGCCAAGAAATTACACTTTATTTTTTCTTTAAAGGCTATAACATTAAACAGCAGCCTCTCACTCAATTACCAATGCTACAATATTGTGATTTAATACTTAAAAAATATTTATATATAAACTATACTTGGCTCCTAAGGTATGAAAGTACAGGAATGTTATTGTGCATGTTTCTGTGTATTCATTGTTCAGTATATAACTTTTTTTTTTTTTTTTTTCTTTTTAGTCATCACTTTCATTAGAATCATAATGGGCTGCCAGGAAGTCCACGCAGTGACTTTACTTGCCTTCGTATGCGGCACTGCATCTATAGCGGGACTCTTTACTGCCACCCTGCTCCCCCAGTGGAGGCAAATGAAACTTTACACTTTCAACAGAAATGAGAAAAACCTGACTGTCTCTATCGGTCTCTGGGTGAAGTGCACACGTTCAGAGTGGAGCAGAGATTGCTTGTTTTACGATACAGAGTGGTATGCAAGAGTGGACCAACTGGATATTAGAGTTCTCCAATTTGCTCTTCCTTTCAGCATTATGACTGCTGCTTCTGCGCTCATACTTTGTCTAACTGGAATATGTAATACCACATTCAGTTCAAATGTACCAAACCTCAAGCTTGTCAAGTGTCTTGTCAACAGTGCAGGCTGCCACCTTGTGGCTGGCTTGTTATTTATACTAGCAGGTATCATGAGTGTTGTTCCATCCATCTGGGCCATATTCTATAACAGCGTGCTGAATAGCAAGTATGGGCCCTTCTTTACGTATGACATTGCAGTGTTTGTATCTATTGGCAGTTCTGGGGGCTTGTTTTTTACTGCACTTTTACTGTTTTTATGGTACTGTGCCTGCAAATCTCTGCCATCGCCATTCTGGCAGCCACTTTATTCACATGTGCCTAGTATGCCACAGTTATGTACCTCCGTCATACCCCTCACGGTCCCGAATGTCTGCCATAGAAATAGACATTCCTGTGGTTACGCACACTGCATAGCGACCGTTTTAGTGTGTGTGTTTTTGTGTGTACAGACTTTCATGGTTCCATCTAAATATTTGTAAAACTGTAATTTTTTTTTTTCTGTTTTATTTTGTTCTTATTATGGGAGTATTTTTACATTCAATTCCTTTATATTTTCCTTTGGATATTTTGCTTATTTGGATGTCTGTATATTGTTTAAATAGTAGGTGTCAGTAAAAAAAACAAACTGCTGTAAACGTTACCTTTTTAAAAAAAATACAAATACATTACTAATAGTTATACACTGTTATACAAATAGCTGTGAGAGAGAGAACTTCTATATGAGTGCCTGGAACTGATTGGCATTATAAAGCATTTTCTTCTTTATAAAGGTGTTCCCTGTTTATGTAAAACGGACTGTCTAGTGATTAATAAAACCCTCCTCTACTTCAAATCATTGGTGCCATGGAACCTCAAAAAACTGCTTCTGATGCCAAAATGTCTGCACTGTACTAATCGCCTATTATCGGCTATACTGCAGTGTTGTTTTAAGCAGCATGATATGAAACCTGCCATACAATTCAAAATTAGATACAAGCGGCCACAGGGGTCTGAATCAGAGAGCTATGAAATCCACTGCAATATATCTAAGGTAGATTATTGCTTAGTGGGCATATTTGTCAGTCAAGAGGTTAAATGCATAATTAAAGTACCACTCAGGAGAAGCAGAAAGTGCAGCTGACTTGCATGAATAGCGCTGTTGATTGGGCCATCAGCAGTTTCTGCTCTGAACCAGCAAATCCCCCTTTGCAGGGATAAAATGACATGCTTAAACAAATGAGAGCATAATCTTTCCCCTACAATGCCATTTAATAACAAAGCCATACATTAAAAAAACAAAGGTTTCATATAATAAGTTATTTATCTACAGTATATTTTTCACTAAATATCCCTTCTAATTAAAGGGACTGAAACACAATTTTTTTCTTCTATGATTCAGATAGATCATACAATTTTCCCCATTTAGCGGAGCATGTGCTTAGCCAGAGATTAACCACACTTTCTACAAATCATAATATTGCCATAAGGCAAATCCGTAAAAACATTCAAATGTTATATTGCTTTGTGGCACTCCTGCTTTATCACTGATCTCTAACTTGCATATTAAACCAAGAGGTATAATTATTAAAAAAAAAAAAAAAAAGATAAGCACAGTTTAATTTTTAATAATTCCCTTCTGTTTTGTGGTATTATGCAAACTTGCGCTTCAGGCGCTTTCCCTGATGATTGGCTGTAAGTGGCACAGAAGTGTGCAAATGTAACCGTGCTTAAAGGGACAGTCTAGTATTAATTAAACTTTCATTATTCAGATAGGACTTTTAATTTTAATCAACTTTCCAATTTACTTTTATCATCAAATTTGCTTTTTTCTCTTGGTATTCTTAGTTTAAACTAAACATAGGTAGGCTCATATGCTAAGTTCTAAGCCTTTGAGGGCTGCCTCTTATCACAGGCTTTTTAAATCTCTTTTCAACACAAAGAGACAGAAAGTACACGTGGGCCATATAGATAACACTGTGTTCAAGCACAGGGGGTTATTTAAGATTTAGCACAAAACAATGCTAACTTTAAGACAATAGATAATAAACAGTCACAGTCATGTGATCAGGGGGCTGGAAGAAGGTTCCTAGATACAAGGTAATCACAGAGGTAAAAAGTATATTAATATAACTGTGTTTATGCAAAACTGGGGAATGGGTAATAAAGGGATTATCTATCTTTTAAAACAATAACAATTTTAAGGTAGACTGTCCCTTTAAAGGGACATAATACTTATATGCTTAATCACTTGAAACTGATGCAGTATAACTGTAAAAAGCTGACAGGAAAATAAAAAAGTTCTGTGTAAAAAGTTATACTTCAGCTGCTCCCAACTGCAGGTAAAAAAAATAAATAAAAAAATGAAGGAATGAACAGCAGCCAATCAGCAGTGCTGAGGTCATGAACTCTCTTACTGTGATCTCATGAGATTTGACTTAACTCTCATGAGATTTCATAGAAAACTTCCTTAAACTGAATAGGGAAATGAGTGTGCACGAATGCTTGCAACTTTTGCTGTCCCGGGACAGACATACTGATTTGCTGCTTAGAAGTACAATGGGATGTGGCTACTGAGGAACTTTTGAGGTAAAATAACTTTCTTTTTTACATAGAGATGTTCAGGTGATATTTTCTAGTCCACTTTTTACAGCTATGCTGCATCACTTTCAAGTGTTTCAACATTTGGGTATCATGGCCCTTTAACCAATTAGTAAGGATTAAGTACATAAAGTAGAAAATAATTTGTACAAATAAACAAATAAATTGCGCTAATGTAAAAAATCTGTTTATTTTTGTTATGTAATCTTCAGTGAAAAATATTGCTGATGGTAGCATTTTACTGTTGTCACTTGGGATGCTACAGCTATAACGTTTATTAGCTGCCCAATTCTGAATTGAAGAATGGAAAAACACTGTTAGATTAATATTCCAATCTGCCAGAAAAGTTACAGAAAAATATTGCATAGCAATTAGATTTAAAAAAAAGTTTAATTCCCTTTCAAAAACTAGTTCCAATGAGTAAGAGAAACCACCAAATCAATTAAATTTTGCAATATCTCAGGCTTTTTAAGTTGTTTCTCAAGATTTATTTGCAGCCTTTTCTTTGACTAATAATATTTGACTTGTACAATTAAACTTACATTTTACTGCTACCATAAAATATTCTGATATTTATTTTGTGTATAATTTTTTTTATATTTTAGAATTGTGATTTTAGTTTTTTTTTTTTTTTTGTAACAAAATTTAAAAATTTAAAATAAATGTACATTAAGCAACATGTACAAGAACTAAATGCCACTTGAAACAAGCAAAATCCGTTTTTCATCAGATTCAAGGTGTAGAAAGTGAAAAAAATGTATTTGACAAACACCTATTAAAGTGTTTTGAGAGCTTGAAATTGGGATACTGAATTATCCCCATACAAGTTATAGCTTATTTTTGTGGGTCAAATGCTTTTGAAAAGTATGTGATTAATTGTGTGGTATTCAAATGTTTTGGAATGGGCTTGAATTTGAAAATCTATGTGATGCACTTTGCAAGTAAACTTGTATTGACTGGAAGGGCCTACATTGTTTGCCAGTATTTAATTTTCATGTCATACGCTCAGATGCTCATTGGCTGTGTAAATATTGCAGCACTGCTGCTTTTGGTATGTTACTTGTATAATGCTGGAGTTGGTAAAATATGATATTTATTTACTTATAATTGCTCATATGTGAAACAATAAAATTTAACATGTTAAGTGCTTAACAAATTCTATTAAAATGTCCAAATGTATTTTCACAAAAAGAAATCCGGCTCTGAAAAGAGCTGAACGCCGTGAGTGGACGCCATTTGGATCATTTGTGATTACACACGCTTACACAAAAGTATGTCACACCACCTTATAAAACATGCTTCTGTTTGATATTTGGTTGTTCAGGTAGCAATTGGTGTTTTGAAGCCACTCAACAATTTGATACTTTGTATTTTAACAATATACTTGTCTTCTCAGCAGTATACTTGTCACCTAACTAAAAGGGACATTAAATAATTTGAGAATGCAATATAAAATGTGCTTTCGTTATTTAATTTGTCCCCCTTTTCCTGTAATTTTAATTCTGAAAAATGTGGGCTTTCCCATTTCTGTTAAAAGTGCAGATGCCAGACTTTAACCACTGCTATGTCCCACACAGCTACTGGTTGCACATTCTGACTCCTGTCCTGGCCTCAGCAGTGAAGGAAAACTAGGTTACAACATGGCAACACCATTGTGTTATAATACTAAAGGTTTGTACTCCCCCCCCCCCAATATTTAAACAACTAATATAATTTTAAAAATACACCTGCATATTCCCAGACTAATCTTTGTTGTGAATCCATAATTTTATAAAGTATTTATTTAGTGTTTAATATCCCTTTAACATAGCCCATTGTACCACATAACATAGATCTACGTTCAACCTTCAGGCAGCCCGTGCAGTCTCGGTTTTTAAGTAACAGAGACTTGTAGGTCCTGGGCTTCAGGCATCTGTCTTAATTTGGTGCTCCATTACCATATGAATGCAGAATGCCAGATCTCCGTTGGTGCCAGTGGGAGGAAAGGCAGGTGTGCGGCCCAGTGGCAGAGGGGGAGGAACCCTACACTAGGGAAACAAAGTTTGGAAGGGTGATGGAGGCATTAAATGCTACACTACAGAAAAAGGGGCTATAAGGGAAGGGAGCCCTACAGAACGGGGAGGTGGGGGGACCATTACGCCACAGATTTTATTTTTATATAGCAAAATAAAAACTGTGTACTGGTAGAAAGCTGCCAGTACCTACTATGATCACCACTAGTGGGAGGGGGAAGGGTTGAGGAGTGATCCCTACATTGCAGAAAGAAAAGAAAAAAAAAACCCAAAACTGCATAAAGACAGACTGTCTGCCAGTACCTAAGATGGTGGTAAGGAGTGTAAGGGGACAGAGCATTTTGGGGGGGGGATCAGGGAGGTGTTACCCTTACCAGCAAATGAACCCCCTTCACTACTGGGAAATTCAGAAGTGTGGTGCACAGCGGTAATTAGCAGCCTAATTGCCAAAAAACAATGGCAAAGCCATGCATTTCTGCTATTTCTGAATAAAGGGGATTCCAGAGAAGCCATTTTACAGCCATTTGTGTTATGACTGCACAAGTGGTATGTAATACATTTCAGTGAGAAACCAGAGTTAATTTTATTTATATGATCGTGTTTGGTGGCATGAAATATACCAAAATGGGCTTAGATCAATACCTTGGGTTGTCTACTAAAAATATAAATACATAGCTTGATAAATAAATAAAAAAAACTCTGTTTAAATGGAGTGGTAGCAAAATGCTAAAAATTCTCGTATTTTGGGCAAGTTTTTCTCTGAGGTGATACTAAACACACATTTTTTTTTTTTTTCATGATTCAGATAGAGCATGCAACTTTCTAATGTACTCTTATTATACATTTTCTTCGTTCTCTTGCTATCCTAATTTAAAAAGCAGGAATGTAAAGCTTAGGAGCTGGACAATCTTAGGTTCAGCACAATGAAAAGTGCTTCCTTATTGATGGCTACATTTAGCAAACCAATAAGCAAGCATAACCCAGATTCTGAACCAAAAATGGGACGGCTATTAAGCTTTACATTCCTGCTTTTTAAATAAATATGGCAAGAGAACAAAAGAAAATTGATAATAGGAGTAAATTAGAAAGTTGCTTAAAATTGCATGCTCTAGCTGAATCATGAATGAAAATTTGGGTTTAGTGTCCCTTTAAAGAGACGGCAAACACCAGATTTTTTGTTGTTTTAAAAAATAAAGATAATCCCTTTTTATTACCCATTCCACAGTTTTGCATAACTAACACTGTTATATTAATATACTTTTTACCTCTGTGATTAACTTGTATCTAAGCCTCTTCTGACAGCCCCCTGATCACATGACTTTTTATTTATTATCAATTGACTTGCGTTTTATCCAGTAAGTGCAGTGTCTGCCACAAAGTTATTTATATGGTTCACATGAACTAGCTCTCCCCTGTTGTGAAACGCAAATAAAAAAGGCATGTGATATGAGGCAGCCTTCAAAGGCTTAGAAATTATCATATGAGCCTTCCTGGGTTTAGCTTTCAACAAAAAATACCAAGAGAACAAAGCAAAATTGGTTATAAAAGTAAATTGGAAAGTTGTTTAAAATGACATGCCTTATTTGAAACATTAAAGTTTTTTTGGACTTGACTGTCCCTTTAAGGCTTAGGGCCCTATACTTTGAGTAAATGTGCTTATAGCCTGTTACTCATACACAGAATTACAACTAAGGAGGGGCTGCAAGTTTTACAACCAATTTGAGAGAATGCAAAAAAAAAATCATTGGATCCAGGTCTGATACAGGATCCCCACAACTCTATGCAGTGGGGAATGAATCAATTCTAGTTACATTGTACTCCAATCATAGTTTACTATGGGAATGCATGTTTAGGGTGACGGGAAAGATAGTTTGTATTATTTATCCCTGAGATATCTCTTTAATAAAATGTGAATTGCATTAAAGAGGAAAGAAATACGTAACTTTCTCTTTGCATTCCAATATGTATTTTTAAAAAATGAAAACTGAGATACCAGTGCCCCCTAGTGGTATAAATTCATATTTCATGTGTACAAATTTCACACTACTATTACATAAACACACTTTTGCTGATGTATCTTTGGCATTCCAAAAATATATGGCTAAAATAAAAATTTTAATAGCTTTCCAATTTGTGTTTGTGCTGTGATCACTGTGGGTCCTTGGTCTAAATGGAGCTATGGGAGATTTATCCAATCAATACACATCATTTAATGCACAACCTCAAATATGTCTGTAATCGCACTATCCCCAGATCTTCTTTTTTTAATACAAGTACAAGCTGCAATACCCAAAATGCATGGACTTATTAATATTTAAGTTAATTTCTCTTATAGAGCTACTATACCATAATTCTCCCCATGACCTATTTATGGGGCACATCACCCAGCTGTTTTTACTAACCACACAGCTAAAATTTAAGTCAATATTAACCCCTTCCAGTACCAAGACAAACTTACCCAAAATACCATCCCTTTTTATTTATTTTTTCCCCCCTTTATGTAGGAATCCCTCCTTTCCCCCCCCCCCCACCTTCCACTAGTTGCGGCCATCTTAGGTACTGGCAGCTGTCTGCTAGTACCCAGTTTATTGGTAAATTTTTTTTACAAAAAAGGTTTTTTTTTGTAGTGGTCCCCCAACCCCCCATTCCACACTTTTTCTGTAGTGTAGCATCTCATCCCTCTCCCATTTGAAAAAAAAATATTCTATAGCGTAGGGTCCTCCCAATCCGCCGCTGGGCCACACACCCCACCTCCTGCTTGCACCATTGGAGATTGTTAGAGACAGTGACACAGACTGTGTCATTGTCTGTAACAATCTGGCAATCTGCCTTCATATGCCAACGGAGAACCAATCAAGCTCCGTTACCATATGAAGGCAGATTCTGGAAGCCCAGTAAGCATCAGTTGCCACTTGACAACCTAGACTGCTAGGGATTCCAGCGTTATGGACCTAGATCTACGTTATGTGATATACTGAGCATGTTGTAGATCTATGTCTATTTGGCCCAAATGGTTAAAGGGACATGAAACCCCACATTTCTACTTTTATAATCAGAACATGCAATTTTAAACAACTCTCCTATTTACTTCTATTATCTAATTTGCTTCCAACTCTTGGTATCCTTTGTTGAAAGGATACAAGTACCTAGGTATGCTCTGGAGCAGCAATGCACTAATGGGAGCTGCACATATATGCCTCTTGTCATTGGCTCACCCAATGTGTTCAGCTAGCTCCCAGTAGTGTATTGCTGCTTCTTTTGACTATAGAAGTACATTGGGAAGTTGTTTAAAATTGCGTGTTCTATCTGAATCATGAAAGAGAAAAAATTTGGCTTCCGTTTAAGCTAAAATTAGGTTTTATTAATTTTTAATGTTTGTAGCACAAATTATCATTAAATCATTTTATGACACATTATGCAATTAATTTGTGGTTTGGATAGGGTTAAAGGGACATGAAACACAAAATTTTTCTTTCATGATTCAGATAGAGAATAAACAACTTTCCAATTTACTTCTATTATTTAATTTGCTTTTTTCTCTTGTTATCCTTTGCTGAAATGTTTATCTAGGCAAGTTCATGTGGCCACAGAGAACCTAGGTTCTAGCTGTTGATTGGTGGCTGCATCTATAAACTGATTGTCATTGGCTCACCCATGTGTTCAGTTAGAAACCAGTAGTGCATTGCTGCTCCTTCAACAAATGATACCAAGAGAATAAAACAGATTATATAATTAAGTAAATTAGAAAGTTGTTTAAAATTGTATTCTCTATTGGAATCATGAAATATTTTTTTTTTGGGTTTCATGTCCCTTTAAGTAACAGAAAATGTTACAATATTGCAGAGTATTAAACTGACCCTACCCAGCTACTTTTTAATATCACCCAACTGGTAAAACCTGCTGTGGTAAACACTGCATACAAAAGTAATTTGCAGCTTTCCGTTAGTGTGTATGTTAAACCAAGTCATATTGATTAGTTTGTAGATTAAGGATATTCCTATTGGTACAATGTAAGTTAGGGTAAATGGAGCTGATTTGTATATGCGATCAGCATCTCTCTGCGTCCCTCAGAAGCAAATTAGATTTATTTTTTTTAAATCTAATTTGCTATCTGTTATGCCATATTTTCATGATGTAGGGTAATGAGATTTTTGAACACTTCTGATTTGTGAATAACATCAATAGAACCCCAACACTGTGTGTACTGAACGTATGTAAATAATTAAAATGAAGAACAAACAGTAGTTTTGTTTAAAAATTCTCATATGATAATAGTTTGATCGGGTTTTATCCACATTAGACTGTGAATCTCAGGTCTCTTGCTCTGAAGTCCATTTGTCAACCCCTTAATTTATTATCCTCCTGGGTTACCTGGCAGCTTTCTGTTGCTTTGGTTTTCTCTGTTTGTGGGTGCTGTTTCTCAAACACCCATGTGTGTGGTCTGTACAGGAGGCGTGGAGGGGGCTGTGCCTGCTTGCCATATTGCATAACTGCCAGGCAGAAATGTGACCAGCATGGCACCAAAAACCACATGGCACTACCCCTGGGGGCCGATTTACTAAGCAGCGTATGCTGCAGTTTTGGCACAAGCCTTCTGGCTTGCCGGAAACATAAGTTAAGAAGCAGCGGTCATAAGACCACTGCTCTTTAACTCATTTTCTACCTCTGAGGTGGCTGACTGCAATCATCCTGATCAGATTGGATTGGGATGATTGACACCCCCTGCTAGCAGCCTATGGGCCGGGAATGTGCTGGGGGTGGCATTCATAAGCATTTCACAAGAAATATGTGCATATGCGTATGCTGTCGCCATTTATCAATTTTGGGCGGGCATGATCCGCCACAGTGGATCATGTCCGCCCGACATTTGATACATCTACCCCTTGGTCTATTGTTTAAAGGGACAGTCAAGTAAAAAAAAACCATAATTTATGCTTACCTGATAAATTTATTTCTCTTGTAGTGTGTTCAGTCCACGGGTCATTCCATTACTTATGGGATATATTCTCCTTCCCAACAGGAAGTTGCAAGAGGATCACCCAAGCAGAGCTGCTATATAGCTCCTCCCCTCACATGTCATATCCAGTCATTCGACCGAAACAAGACGAGAAAGGAGAAACTATAGGGTGCAGTGGTGACTGGAGTTATAATTTAAAAATTTAGAACCTGCCTCAAAAAAGACAGGGCGGGTCGTGGACTGAACACACAACAAGAGAAATAAATTTATAAGGTAAGCATAAATTATGTTTTCTCTTGTTAAGTGTGTTCAGTCCACGGGTCATCCATTACTTATGGGATACCAATACCAAAGCTAAAGTACACGGATGATGGGAGGGACAAGGCAGGGACTTTAAACAGAAGGAACCACTGCCTGTAGAACCTTTCTCCCAAAAACAGCGTCCGAAGAAGCAAAAGTATCAAATTTGTAAAATTTGGAAAAAGTATGAAGTGAAGACCAAGTTGCAGCCTTGCAAAGGCCCAAGTGGAAGCCACAGCTCTAGTGGAATGAGCTGTAATTCGTTCAGGAGGCTGCTGTCCAGCAGTCTCATAGGCTAAACGTATTATGCTACGAAGCCAAAAAGAGAGAGAGGTAACCGAAGCCTTTTGACCTCTCCTCTGTCCAGAGTAAACGACAGAGAAGAAGTTTGTCGAAAATCTTTAGTTGCACGGACCACGTCTAGATTATGCAAAAGACGTTCCTTCTTTCAAGAAGGATTAGGACATAAAGATGGAACAACAATTTCTTGATTGATATTCCTGTTAGAAACAACCTTAGGTAAAAACCCAGGTTTAGTACGCAGGACTACCTTGTCTGAATGAAAGATCAGATAAGGGGAATCACAATGTAAGGCAGATAACTCAGAGACTCTCCCGAGCCGAGGAAATAGCCATCAAAAACAGAACTTTCCAAGATAAAAGTTTAATATCAATGGAATGAAGGGGTTCAAACGGAACACCCTGAAGAACTTTAAGAACCAAGTTTAAGCTCCAAGGAGGAGCAACAGTTTTAAACACAGGCTTAATTCTAGCCAAAGCCTGACAAAAGGCCTGGACGTCTGGATTCTCTGCCAGACGCTTGTGAAAAAGAATAGACAGAGCAGAAATCGGTCCCTTTAGTGAACTAGCGGATAAGCCCTTTTTCTAAACCCTCTTGTAGAAAGGACAATATCCTAGGAATCCTAACCTTACTCCATGAGTAACTCTTGGATTCACACCAATATAAAAATTTACGCCATATCTTATGGTAAATTTTTCTGGTAACAGGTTTCCCGAGCCTGTATTAATGTATCAATAACCGAATCCGAAAACCCACGCTTTGATAGAATCAAGCGTTCAATTTCCAAGCAGTCAGCCTCAGAGAAATTAGGTTTGGATGGTTGAAAGGACCCTGAATTAGAAGGTCCTGCCTCAGGGGTAGAGACCATGGTGGACAGGGACGACATGTCCACTAGGTCTGCATACCAGGTCCTGCGTGGCCACGCAGGCGCTATCAGAATCACCGATGCTCTCTCCTGTTTGATCCTGGCAATCAGTCGAGGTAGCAATGGAAAAGGTGGAAACACATAAGCTATGTTGAAAACCCAAGGGGCTGCTAGTGCATCTACCAGCACCGCTCCCGGGTCCCTGGACATGGATCCGTAACAAGGAAGCTTGGCGTTCTGGCGAGATGCCATGAGATCCAGATCCGCTTTGCCCCAACGACGAATCAGTTGAGCAAATACCTCCCGGGTGAAGTTCCCACTCCCCCGGATGAAAAGTCTGGCGACTTAGAAAATCCGCCTCCCAGTTCTCCACGCCTGGGATGTAGATCGCTGACAGGTGGCAAGAGTGAGACTCTGCCCAGCGAATTATCTTCGAGACTTCCACCATCGCTAGGGAACTCCTGGTTCCCCCTTGATGATTGATGTAAGCCACAGTCGTGATGTTGTCCGACTGAAATCTGATGAACCTCAGTGTTGCTAACTGAGGCCAAGCAAGAAGAGCATTGAATATTGCTCTTAATTCTAGAATGTTTATTGGGAGGAGTTTCTCCTCCTGAGTCCACGATCCCTGAGCCTTCAGGGAGTTCCAGACTGCTCCCCAGCCTAGTAGGCTGGCATCTGTTGTTACAATCGTCCAATCTGGTCTGCGAAAGGTCATTCCTTCGGACAGATGAACCCGTGACAACCACCAGAGAAGAGAATCTCTGGTCTCCCTGGTCCAGATTTAGCAAAGGGGACAGATCTGAGTAATCCCCATTCCACTGACTTAGCATGCATAGTTGCAGTGGTCTGAGATGCAGGCGCGCAAATGGCACTATGTCCATTGCCGCGACCATTAAGCCGATTACTTCCATGCACTGAGCTACTGATGGGCTTGGAATGGAGTGAAGGACACGGCAAGCATTGAGAATCTTTGATAACCTGGACTCCGTCAGGTAAATCTTCATCTCTACAGAATCTATAAGAGTCCCTAGAAAAGGAACCCTTGTGAGTGGTAACAGAGAACTCTTTTTCCACGTTCACTTTCCACCCAATGCAACCTCAGAAATGCTAGAACTATCTCTGTATGAGACTTTGCATTTTGAAAACTTGACGCTTGTATCAGAATGTCGTCTAGGTACGGAGCCACCACTATGCCTCGTGGTCTAGTACCGCCAGAAGTGAGCCCAGAACCTTTGTAAAAATTCTCGGGGCCGTAGCTAACCCGAAGGGAAGAGCTACAAACTGGTAATGCCTGTCTAGAAAGGCAAACCTTAGGTACCGATAATGATGTTTGTGAATCGGTATGTGAAGGTAGGCATCCTTTAAGTCCACTATGGTCATATATTGACCCTCTTGGATCATGGGTAGGATGGTCCGAATGGTTTCCATCTTGAACGATGGAACCCTTAGGAATTTGTTTAAGATTTTTAAGTCTAAGATTGGTCTGAAGGTTCCCTCTTTTTTGGGAACTACAAACAGATTTGAGTAAAACCCTTGCCCTTGTTTCCGTTCGTGGAACTGGGTGGATCACTCCCATCACTAAGAGGTCTTGTACACATTGTAGAAATGCCTCTTTCTTTACTAGGTTTGTTGATAACCTTGACTGATGAAACCTCCCTTGTGGAGGAGAAGTTTTCCAACATCCAGGGATCCTGTACATCTCTTGCCCAAGCCTGGCGAAGAGAGAAAGTCTGCCCCCCACTAGATCCGTCTCTGGAAAGGGGGCCCTGTCTTCATGCTGTCTTAGGGGCGGGAGTAGGCTTTCTGGCCTGCTTGCCCTTGTTCCATGACTGGTTGCCTTTCCAACCCTGTCTGTAACGAGCAGTAGTTCCTTCATGTTTTGGAGCGGAGGAAGCTGATGCTGCTCCTGCCTTGAAATTACGAAAGGCACGAAATTAGACTATTTGGCCTTTGATTTGGCCCCTGTCCTGAGGAAGGGTGTGGCCCTTACCTCCTGTAATGTCAGCAATAATTTCCTTCAAGCCGGGCCCGAATAAGGTCTGCCCTTTGAAAGGAATGTTCAGTAGTTTAGACTTAGAAGTTACATCTGCTGACCAGGATTTAAGCCATAGCGCTCTGCGCGCCTGTATGGCGAATCCGGAATTCTTAGCCGTAAGTTTGATTAAATGCACTACGGCATCCGAAACAAACGCATTAGGCCAGCTTAAGCGTTCTAAGCTTGCTCAAAGTCTCGTCCAATGGTGCTGTGCGAATCGCCTCTTCCAGAGACTCAAACCAGAATGCCGCTGCAGCAGTGACAGGCGCAATGCATGCAAGAGGCTGTAATATAAAACCTTGTTGAACAAACATTTTCTTAAGGTAACCCTCTAACTTTTTATCCATTGGATCTGAGAAAGCACAGCTATCCTCCACCGGGATAGTGGTACGCTTGGCTAAAGTAGAAACTGCTCCCTCCACCTTAGGGACCGTCTGCCATAAGTCTCGTGTGGTGGTGTCTATAGGGAACATTTTTCTAAATTTCGGAGGAGGGGAAAAAGGCACACCGGGTCTATCCCACTCCTTGCTAATAATCTCTGTAAGCCTTTTTGGTATAGGAAAAATGTCAGTATTCACCGGTACCGCATAGTATTTATCAGCCTACATAATTTCTCTGGGATTGCCACCGTGTCACAATCATTCAGAGCCGCTAACACCTCCCCTAGCAACACGTGGAGGTTCTCAAGCTAAATTTGAAATTTCTGAATCCGGTCTCCCCGAATCAGAACCGTCACCCACAGAATGAAGCTCTCCGTCCTCATGTTCTGCAAATTGTGACGCAGTATCAGACATGGCTCTCGTGTCATCGGCGCGCTCTGTCCTTAACTCAGAGCTATCGCGCTTGCCTCTTAACTCGGGCATATTGTATAATACTTCTTTCATAACATTAGCCATATCATGTAAAGTGATTTGTAAGGGCCTTGATGTACTTGGCGCCCTCAATCTCACGCACCTCCCGAGTGGAGAGACGAAGGTACTGACACGTGAGGAGAGTTAGACGGCATAACTTCCCCCTCGTTGTCTGGTGATAATTTTTTTATCGGTAAAGACTGACTTTTATTTAAAGTAATATCAATACAATTGGTACACATATTTCTATTGGGCTCCACATCGGCTTTTAAACATAATGAACAAGCAGATTCCTCTGTATCAGACATGTTTAAACAGACTAGCAATGAAGCTAGCAAGCTTGGAAATCACTTTCTATAAGTTTACAAGCATATAAAAAACGCTGCAGCGCTTTTCAAAAACACAGTTGAATAACAATGAACTAATTCAGTTATAGTCAACAATTTTTAACAGTAAATGTATTAATTAGCAGAGGATTGCACCCATTAGCAAAAGGATGATTAACCCCTCAATACCCAAAAACGGATAATCAAATTAAGATTTAACGCTTTTAGCACAGTCAAACACACTGTCACAGGTCTGCTGTGACTGATTACCTCCCTCAAAAACGAATTTTGAAGACCCCTGAGCTCTCTAGAGACGTTCCTGGATCAAGGAGGAAGAAGCAGGAAGACTGTGCTAGAATTTTAACCTGCGCAACAAGGCGCTAAAAAAGGCCCCTCCCACTCATATTACAACAGTGGGAGACCTGATATAACGGTTTCTATGCAGAAAAATACGTTAGCCATGTGGAAAAAAATCATGCCCAAAAAGATTTATCACCAAAGTACCTCACAAAACGAATAACATGCCAGTAACGTTTTAAAAACAAACTTTTTCAATGTCATGCAAAGTTATCACTAAGCCTGCTACCAGTCGCTTCTACTGCAGATAAAGGCTTAAGTATTATTTCAGTATTAACAGTATTTTCTCAGTCAAATTCTAGTCCCTAGAAAATAAACTCAACTGCGCATACATTTATCAGCCTGATACCAGTCGCTACTACTGCATTTAAGGCTGTACTTACATCATACAGGTAACAGCAGTGTTTTCTTAGTCAATTCCATTCCCAGAAAATATTATACTGCACTACCTCATTTGCGGGGGGACCCCGCATGCTATTCCCATTTATCTGAAGTTACCCCCACTCCTCAGAATGTCGAGAACAGCCAGTGGATCTTAGTTACGTCTGCTAAGATCATAAAAAACGCAGGCAGATTCTTCTTCCAAATACTGCCTGAGATAGAAAAAACAGCACACTCCGGTGCCATTTAAAATAACAAACTTTTGATTGAAGAATAATTAAGTAAAACTCCAACTCCTTCTTTGTTGAGACTTGCAAGAGAATGACTGGATATGACATGTGAGGGGAGGAGCTATATAGCAGCTCTGCTTGGGTGATCCTCTTGCAACTTCCTGTTGGGAAGGAGAATATATCCCATAAGTAATGGATGACCCGTGGACTGAACACACTTAACAAGAGAAAAACTTTCATGATTTAAATAGGGCATGTAATATTAAACAACTTTCAAATTTACTTTTATCACCAATTTTGCTATGCTCTCTTGGTATCCTTAGTTGAAAGCTAAACCTAGGAGGTTCATATGCTAATTTCTTAGACCTTGAAGGCTGCCTCTAATCTGAAAGCATTTTGACAGTTTTTTACCACTAGAGGGCGTTAGTTCATGTGATTTATATAGATAACATTGAGCTCAAGCACATGAAGCTCCTAGGGAGTAAGCACAGATTGGCTAAAATAGCATAGATACAAGGTAATCACAGAGGTAAAACGTGTATATTATTAACTGTGTTAGTTACTGGGGAATGAGTAATAAAGGGATTATCTATCTTTTTAAACAATAACATTTTTGGTGTTTACTATCTCTTTATTAAGTTAATTTACTAAGGCTTCCTTTTGCAGTCCTAAGGAAATGAATGGTCTATGAAGCAAAGTGTTCATATAGATGAGTAAGTTTGGCATATCATTTATACCAAGCTTCTAGCTGTACTAGTCGATCAGCCAGCAGTGCTCTATGCATTACCTACAAGTTCCTACAACAATATAATACAGTAAAATAAAACATAACTTCCCATGACTCCCCATATTAAGTAAAGTTCCATACATTAATTTAAACACATCCCTATTTAGTTCCCAGCGTTTGTTTAAAGGGACATAATACTCATATGCTAAATCACTTGAAACTGATGCAGTATAACTGTAAAAAGCTGACAGGAAAATATCACCTGAGCAGTCTCTATGTAAAAAAAGGGAGATATTTTACCTCACAATCTCCTCAGCAGAGTAAATTCTGTGTAAAAAGTTATACTCGGCTGCTCCCAGCTGAGGTAAAGAAAAATTTAAAAAATGAAGAAATGAACAGCAGCCAATCGGCATCAGCAGTGCTGAGGTCATGAACTCTTTTACTGTGATCTCATGAGATTTCACTTAACTGTCATTAGATTTCATAGTAAACTTCCTTTAACTGAATAGGGAAATAACATGAGTGCACGACGCTCAAACCCCTTAGCTGTCCCGGGACAGACTACTGATTTGCTGCTTAGAAGTCCTTTACAATGGGATGTGGCTACTGAGGAACTTTTGAGGTAAAATATCTTTCTTTTTTTACATAGAGATGTTAGGGTGATATTTTCTAGTCAGCTTTTTACAGCTATGGTGCAGCACTTTCAAGTGTTTCAACATTTGGGGTATTATGGCCCTTTAACCTTTTAAAAGTTTCCTGTTGATCTTATAGTGAGGTTCTTGAAACAGAGTATTGTAAGGCCAACATAGCTTGTAAACCTGATTGGGTCCAGTGAGTAAAATTGGCAGTCACTGTGGGTCTTTATTCATGTCAAATTTTTCAGTAATATTGTCTCAAACATGGATGGTAAAAGTGTCTACTATTGTTTGTAAAGTTTAAATTAATTTTAGAACATTTGATGTTGAAATCCCTTTAACCTTGAAGATACTGGATACAAAATGGGTAACACAAATTAAAAATTGCCAGTTTAGATCATAATAGTTTTATTTTTAAGATACAGTTTATATTAACTACTTACGTTTTGGGTTGAAGTTCTCTCCGGTTCTATAAAGATATGTATGATTTCCATCACAGAACATCCCACTATTAAAAACAGAAAAAGTATCAGTTGTGTAACATATCTAAGTTAGTTTTTTTTTATAAATCATATTAAATTATCTGAAAACACATACCATATAGAAAACGACTAGACAACAAAATATGTTATGTTCTTGATAAAGATTTTTCCCTTTTAACATTTATGATATAGTAGGTAATGGTATTTAATTAGTATGTGTCCTTTATAAAAAGGGTGTTCAAAATTAAATGTTCTTTTCTAAAATGTAAAATAAAACTGAAGAAAAAAAAAAATAACAAGATTGTGCTGGTTGTTTAGGCTATTCTAAAGTGCTTTAGAATCTAGATTAACCTAGAACTTCAGTTCAACTGGGTGCAGTGTTTTTAATTCTTAGCCTTTGCTTATGTATGTGTGGTTTAATACATTATTTTTTTAATAAACTTTAGTGCATGAATGTTTACCTATATAGAAAAATTCTATTTAATTTTTTTCTGATTGAAATTCACCAAATTATCCACCTCACAGATTTGAGTTACTATCTATATTTTGTAAGTCTATTTACAATTACTTGTTAGTTGTACTCTGTTCTCTAACTCTGAATCTCTAACTCTGAATCTGTGGCTGGGTGTAGTGTAAGTAGTTATAAGACTATAATACTCAATTTTCGCTATCTGCCTATACTATTGACCTCCTGTCTATATTTTTACTCTGCCCTACCCCCACTCACAGTTACTTTAAACCTGTTGATGCCGTTGTATTCCGTCAAAATGGCGCTGGCTTTTAGCGCCGTTATGACAGAATACGTCATAGCCAACGGCTGTCCTGAAGCCAACTGCGCTTCCTGGATTTGATCGCGGTCTGGAGGGCGTTCCTAGCGTCATAGGGACGCCCCCCAGACCTGATCCAATAATTGAAATCTCGCAATCGTGTGATTTCAATTTGTCTACATCGGAACGTTGTTCCGATGCAGACATTATAACCCTGTCATGAAAGGGTTTATATGTGTATATGTATTCTGTATGTGTGTGTAAACATCAAAGCACTGACTCAAAAATATGAATTTATTTAATGTACAAGTAACAAAATTGCATCGTTTTGAGTAATAATCTATTACAATTTACTGCAAACATAAATGGACATTCTGATGATTGTTTTTCAGTTTTGTGCAAGTTTTTCAACTTTTTATTAAATCAGGAAACAATCATGGTTATTAATAAGAACTGAGCATATACATTAAAATATGGTCATGGTGAGCTTACTGTGTGCTCATGCCAGTGTTGTATTTAGGTTTGTGCTGCCCCATGGGATATTCTCCTTCCCAACAGGAAGTTGCAAGAGGATCACCCACAGCAGAGCTGCTATATAGCTCCTCCCCTAACTGTCATATCCAGTCATTCGACCAAAAAGAGAAAGGAGAAACCATAGGGTGCAGTGGTGACTGTAGTTTAATTAAAATTTAGACCTGCCTTAAAAGGACAGGGCGGGCCGTGGACTGGATACACTACAAGAGAAATAAATTTATCAGGTAAGCATAAATTATGTTTTCTCTTGTTAAGTGTATCCAGTCCACGGATCATCCATTACTTATGGGATACCAATACCAAAGCTAAAGTACACGGATGATGGGAGGGACAAGGCAGGATTAAGCGGAAGGAACCACTGCCTGAAGACCCTTTCTCCCAAAAACAGCCTCCGAAGAAGCAAAAGTATCAAATTTGGAAAATTTGGAAAGAGTGTGAAGCTAAGACCAAGTCGCGCCATGCAAATCTGTTCAACAGAGGCCTCATTTTTAAAGGCCCAGGTGGAAGCCACAGCTCTAGTAGAATGAGCTGTAATCCTTTCAGGGGGCTGTCCAGCAGTCTCATAGGCTAGGCATATTATGCTCCGAAGCCAAAAGGAAAGAGAGGTTGCCGAAGCTTTTTTGACCTCTCCTCTGTCCAGAGTAAACGACAAACAGGGTAGATGTTTGACGAAAATCTTTAGTAGCTTGTAAGTAAAACTTCAAGGCACGGACTACGTCCAGATTATGTAAAAGACGTTCCTTCTTTGAAGAAGGATTAGGACACAATGATGGAACAACAATCTCTTGATTGATATTCTTGTTAGAAACCACCTTAGGTAAAAACCCAGGTTTGGTACGCAGGACTACCTTATCTGCATGAAAAATCAGATAAGGAGAATCACATTGTAAGGCAGATAGCTCAGAGACTCTCCGAGCCGAGGAAATAGCCAACAAAAAACGAACTTTCAAAGATAAAAGTTTAATATCAATGGAATGAAGGGGTTCAAACTGAACTCCTTGAAGAACTTTAAGAACCAAGTTTAAGCTCCACGGGGGAGCAACAGGTTTAAACACAGGCTTAATTCTAACCAAAGCCTGGTAAAATGCCTGGACGTCTGGAACCTCTGCCAGACGCTTGTGCAAAAGAATAGACAGAGCAGAAATCTGTCCCTTTAAGGAACTAGCTGATAATCCTTTGTCCAAGCCCTCTTGGAGAAAATACAATATTCTAGGAATCCTAACCTTACTCCATTCACACCAATAAAGATATTTACTCCATATCTTGTGGTAGATTTTCCTGGTAAAAGGCTTTCGTGCCTGCATTAAAGTATCAATGACTGACTCGGAGAAGCCACGCTTTGATAGAATCAAGCGTTCAATCTCCATGCAGTCAGTCTCAGAGAAATTAGATTTGGGTGATTGAAAGGACCTTGTATCAGAAGGTCCTGTCTTAGAGGCAGAGTCCATGGTGGAAAGGATGACATGTCCACTAGGTCTGCATACCAAGTCCTGCGTGGCCACGCAGGTGCTATCAGAATCACAGATGCTCTCTCCTGTTTGATTTTGGCAATCAGTCGAGGGAGCAGAGGAAACGGTGGAAACACATAAGCCAGGTTGAAGAACCAAGGCGCTGCTAGAGCATCTATCAGCGTCGCTTCTGGGTCCCTGGACCTGGATCCGTAACAAGGAAGCTTGGCGTTCTGGCGAGACGTCATGAGATCCAACTCTGGTTTGCCCCAACAATGAATCAACTGAGCAAACACCCCGGATGGAGTTCCCACTCCACCGGATGGAAAGTCTGACGACTTAGAAAATCCGCCTCCCAGTTCGAATTATATTTGAGACTTCTAACATCGCTAGGGAACTCCTTGTTCCCCCTTGATGGTTGATGTAAGCCACAGTCGTGATGTTGTCTGACTGAAATCTGATGAACCTCAGTGTTGCTAACTGAGGCCAAGCCAGAAGAGCATTGAATATCGCTCTTAACTCTAGAATATTTATTGGAAGGAGTTTCTCCTCCTGAGTCCACGAACCCTGTGCCTTCAGGGAATTCCAGACTGCACCCCAACCTAGAAGGCTGGCATCTGTTGTTACAATTGTCCAATCTGGCCTGCGAAAGGTCATACCCTTGGACAGGTGTACCCGAGACAACCACCAGAGAAGAGAATCTCTGGTCTCTTGATCCATATTTAGCAGAGGGGACAAATCTGAGTAATCCCCATTCCACTGACTCAGCATGCATAATTGCAGCAGTCTGAGATGAAGGCGCGCAAATGGCACTATGTCCATTGCCGCTACCATTAAGCCGATTAACTCCATACACTGAGCTACCGAAGGGCGCGGAATGGAGTGAAGAACACGGCAAGCATTTAGAAGTTTTGATAACCTGGACTCCGTCAGGTAAATTTTCATTTCTACAGAATCTATAAGAGTCCCTAAGAAGGAGACTCTTGTGAGTGGGGATAGAGAACTCTTTTCCTCGTTCACTTTCCACCTGTGCGACCTCAGAAATGCCAGAACTATCTCTGTATGAGACTTGGCAACTTGAAAGCTTGACGCCTGTATCAGGATGTCGTCTAGACACGGAGCCACCGCTATGCCTCGCGGTCTTAGAACCGCCAGAAGTGAGCCCAGAACCTTTGTAAAGATTCTCGGGGCTGTAGCCAACCCGAAGGGAAGAGCTACAAATTGGTAATGCCTGTCTAGAAAGGCAAACCTTAGAAACCGATGATGATCTTTGTGAATCGGTATGTGACCTTCTTGGATCATGGGTAGGATGGTCCGAATAGTTTCCATTTTGAAAGATGGAACTCTGAGGAATTTGTTTAAGATCTTTAGATCCAAAATTGGTCTGAAGGTTCCCTCTTTTTTGGGAACCACAAACAGATTCGAATAAAAACCCTGTCCTTGTTCCGTCCGCGGAACTGGATGGATCACTCCCATAACTAGGAGGTCTTGCACACAGCGTAGGAATGCCTCTTTCTTTATCTGATTTGCAGATAGCCTTGAAAGATGAAATCTCCCTTGTGGAGGGGAAGCTTTGAAGTCCAGAAGATATCCCTGAGATATGATCTCCAACGTCCAGGGATCCTGAACATCTCTTGCCCACGCCTGGGCGAAGAGAGAAAGTCGGCCCCCTACTAGAACTGTTGCCGGATAGGGGGCCATTCCTTCATGCTGTCTTAGAGGCAGCAGCAGGCTTTCTGGCCTGCTTGCCTTTGTTCCAGGACTGGTTAGGTTTCCAGGCCTGCTTAGATTGAGCAAAAGTTCCCTCTTGTTTTGAAGCGGAGGAAGTTGATGCTGCACCTGCCTTGAAATTTCGAAAGGCACGAAAATTAGACTGTTTGGCCTTTGCTTTGGCCCTGTCCTGAGGAAGGGTGTGACCCTTACCTCCAGTAATTTCAGCAATAATTTCCTTCAAACCAGGCCCGAATAAGGTCTGCCCCTTGAAAGGAATGTTGAGTAATTTAGGAATACCCCTCCCCGGGCACATAGGTTGTTATTAGGCGCTGAGGTCAATCTTCTCTAATTTAGACTTCGAAGTCACGTCAGCTGACCAGGATTTAAGCCATAGCGCCCTACGCGATTGGATGGCAAATCCGGAATTCTTAGCCGTTAGTTTAGTCAAATGAACAATGGCATCAGAAACAAATGAGTTAGCTAGCTTAAGTGTTCTAAGCTTGTAAATAATTTCAGTCAATGCAGCTGTATGGATGGCCTCTTCCAGGGCCTCAAACCAGAATGCCACTGCGGCCGTGACAGGCGCAATGCATGCAAGGGGCTGTAAAATAAAACCTTGTTGAATAAACATTTTCTTAAGGTAACCCTCCAATTTTTTATCCATTGGATCTGAAAAAGCACAACTGTCCTCAACCGGGATGGTAGTACGCTTTGCTAAAGTAGAAACTGCTCCCTCCACCTTAGGGACCGTCTGCCATAAGTCCCGTGTAGTGGCGTCTATTGGAAACATTTTTCTAAATATAGGAGGTGGGGAAAAAGGCACACCCGGTCTATCCCACTCCTTGCTAATAATTTCTGTAAGCCTTTTAGGTATAGGAAAAACATCAGTACACACCAGTACCGCATAGTATTTATCCAGCCTACACAATTTCTCTGGTACTGCAACTGTGTTACAGTCATTCAGAGCAGCTACCTCCCCAAGCAACACACGGAGGTTCTCAAGCTTAAATTTAAAATTAGAAATCTCTGAATCAGGATTCCCCGAATCAGAGATGTCACCCACAGACTGAAGCTCTCCGTCCTCATGATCTGCATATTGTGACGCAGTATCAGACATGGCCCTTACAGCATCTGCGCGCTCTGTATTTCTCCTAACCCCAGAGCAATCGCGCTTGCCTCTTAATTCAGGCAACCTGGATAATACCTCTGACAGGGTATTATTCATGATTGCAGCCATGTCCTGCAAGGTAATCGCTATGGGCGTCCCTGATGTAATTGGCGCCATGTTAGTGTGCATCCCCTGAGCGGGAGGCGAAGGGTCTGACACGTGGGGAGAGTTAGTCGGCATAACTTCCCCCTCGTCAGAATCTTCTGGTAATATTTCTTTCATAGTTAAAGATTGATCTTTACTGTTTAAGGTGAAATCAATACATTTAGTACACATTCTCCTATGGGGCTCCACCATGGCTTTCAAACATAATGAACAAGTAGTTTCCTCTGTGTCAGACATGTTTAAACAGACTAGCAATGAGACTAGCAAGCTTGGAAAACACTTTAAACAAGTTTACAAGCAATATAAAAAAACGTTACTGCACCTTTAAGAAACACAAATTTTGTCAAAATTTGAAATAACAGTGAAAAAAGGCAGTTACACTAACGACATTTTTACAGTGTATGTAACAAGTTAGCAGAGCATTGCACCCACTTGCAAATGGATGATTAACCCCTTAATACCCAAAAATAATAAAAGACAAAAACGTTTTTTTTTTTTTCCTTCCAAACAGTCACAACAATTGAAACAGCTCTACTGTGGCATTTTACCTCCCTCAAAAACGACTTTGAAGCCTTTTGAGCCCTCCAGAGATGTCCTGGATCATGCAGGAAGAAGCTGGATTTCTGTGTCTGTAATTTTTGCTGTGCAAAAAAACGGCAAAATAGGCCCCTCCCACTCATATTACAACAGTGGAAAGCCTAAGGAAACTGTTTCTAGGCCAAATTCAAGCCAGCCATGTGGAAAAAAACTAGGCCCCAATAAGTTTTATCACCAAATACATATAAAAACGATTAAACATGCCAGCAAACGTTTTATATTACATTTTTATAAGAGTATGCATCTCTATTAATAAGCCTGTATCAGACTTATTTATATATTTTGCTTTTAAGAGGATTTCCTATAAGCGTCTAGGATATTTCTGGTAATGTGAAATATAAGAAAAGGTTGTATTTGTATCAGAGGTGCTATCTCACATCGGATGATGTAGACTTAACCCCTCTGAAGTTATTATGTGCCAAAATGAGAGTTGAGGTAGAGACACAAAGTCAGTTTTAACTCAATTAGGCAGGAATGTATTATAAGACATAGATAGGTAAGTAATGGATCAGGCATACAATGTCAATACTTGCAACAGTAATTGTATAATACGGCAAAAGCCCAGCATACAACCTGACTCCTAGTTCCCTCTTTAATGAGAAGTCCCTTGCTGCAGAGATTAGGAAGGCTGTTGAGGCTTGTGTGTATGGAGAGTTTAGGCATACAGCGTCTCTCTGTGATGTGAGCAGAAGCGGTAGTTCCCTCTGAGCCGTGACCGGCAATAGCTGATGACGTCAGCGGGTGAGACACAGGCAGCGTCTCACACGCTGTGAAGCACAGAACTGACAGGAAGATTCAGCACAGCGTCAGGATACAAGGGAGTAGAGCTTGGAGCCGGATTGGCTCAGGAATCACTAAGGTTAGTGAAACAATAATCCAGCAAAAGGAATGGTAATTGAGGAGTTTAAATAGGTTAGAGAGGATTTAAGGGGGCCAATAGGAAGAGGCAAAAGAGGATCTGACACATCCCCCCCCCAAAGAACCCACAGCGAGGGTTCAAGGACTAGGGCGATCCGGATTCCGGCGATGAAATAAAGTAACACAGCGAGGTGCTGATACAGAGGAGGCAGGTTCCCAAGAATCCTCAGTATGATCATAGCCTTTCCAATGAATCAAGTATTCCAAGCGTCCTCGACGGCGTCTGGAGTCGAGAATAGACTGGACCTCATATTCCACTTCCTGGGAGACATCATGTGAAACGGCATTAGATGGTAAACGACCGTTATGACATGGTTTGATCAGGGAGACATGGAAAGTGGGGTGAATCCTGTACGAATCGGGAGTTTAAGGGTGACTGTTGCTGGGTTTCTGATAGCCAGAATTGGGAATGGACCAATGTAGAGTTTACTCAACTTCCGCGATGGGGTGTGCAAGCGAAGGTTTTTGGTAGATAACCAGACTAGCTGACCAACCTGGTACTGAGGTGGCTGTGTGTCGCAAATCATAGAACTTTTTATGGGATGCTTGAGCATGCTTGATGTTGTCCCGGGCAACAGCAAAGGTTTCTGAAATATCATTGACAGTATCGTTAACTGTCGGATTTGGTGATGGCAAATAAGGTAGGTAGTCAATTCTAGGATGTATTCCATGATTGATAAAAAACGGACTGAAACCAGTTGATGAATTAGTGGCATTATTGTAGGCAAATTCTGCCAATGCAAGATGGTCAGCCCAAGATTCCTGTTGATTGGAACAGAAACAGCGGATATACTGTTCCAACCACTGATTTGTGCGCTCAGCTTGCCCATTGGTCTGGGGGTGATAAGAAGTAGTGAGTTTTTGAGATATATGCAAAGTCCTAAAAGAAGTCTCCAAAAGCGGGAAGTGAATTGTGATCCTCTGTCGGTTAAAATGACCAAGGGTAGGCCATGTAAGCGAACTATCTCTTTGATGAACATGTCACTCGTTTGTTGTGCGGTGGGTGTGCCAACCGCCGGTAAAAAATGGGCCATTTTTGACAGGAGATCGACTACTACAAGTATGGAGGTGTAGGAGGAAGATTTTGGAAGGTCGACAATGAAATCCATTGCAAGATGAGACCAGGGGGTCTATGGGACTGGGTAAGGCTGTAGAAGGCCTACTGGGAAAGTATGTGATGGTTTGGTAGTCGCACAAGTGGTACAATGAGTGATGTAGTCGTGTACAGACGTGGTCATAGCTGCTGGCCACCAGTGGTGCCGTTTAAGGAGATTCAAAGTTTTCCATTCTCCAAGGTGTCCTGTAAGAGGGGAGTCATGATGAGCATGGAGAAGAGTGGTCCTGTAGGTAGGAGGAATATAAAGTTAATCAGCATGGAAGTAAAGACCATTAAGTTTCTTATGAAGCAGATGTATAGGTTTCGTGGGATCCTCAAGCTGAGATTTCTGGAAGGCTGGATCTGAGTTAACAATCATGCCTAAGAATTTTGAACTAGGGATGATAGAGGTTGGGGTTGTCAGTCAAAGGTGGTCTAGTGTCTCTTCTGGATAAAGCGTCAGCCTTACCATTGCGGATCCCAGGGCGGTACATGATGACAAAATCAAAGCGGGAGAAGTACAAGTTCCACCGAAGTTGTCTGGCAGACAATGTCCTGTTTTGTTGCAAATATTGCAAATTTTTGTGGTCTGTTATAATGATAGAGGGAAACTTGGCACCTTCCAAGAGGTGTCTCCACTGGTCAAAAGCCAGATTTTATTGCTAGCAGTTCTTTCTCCCCAACGGGAGATAATTTCGTTCCGCTGGAAGCAATGAGCCTGGTAAAATAAGCGACAGGATGCATAGAGTCAGTGAGCGATTGTTTTTTGTGACAGCACTGCCCCCAGAGCGTAATCTGAAGCATCGACCTCAACTATATATTGCAATTCAGGCATCAGGGAATGTAAGTATTGGTGCGGTGGTGAAGTCAGTTTTTAATTTCTCAAAAACCATCTGACAGGTCTGAAGTCCACTTGAATGGTTGAGATTGTTTTGTTAGGTCAGTAAGGGGTCTGGCAGTATGAGCGAAGTTTTTTAATAAATTTACGATAAAAATTCGCAAACCCGAGGAATCTTTGCACCTCTTTTCTGGTTTTTGGGGTTGGCCACTGAATGATGGCTTGGATTTTAGAATCATCCATCTTAATGCCTTCATTAGATATGACATAGCCTAAAATGCGACTTGTGAGCTATTAAACTCACATTTTTCTAATTTCGCATACAATCTGTGTTCACGGAGGCCTTTGCTAGAACAGTTTCTTACATGGTTGTGATATGTTCTTGTTGATTGTAGAAAATATAAGTATATTATCAAGATATACAGCGATGAAAATTATCTAAAATGTCTTTAAATATATCATTTATGAAGCACTGAAATGTAGCTGGAGCATTACACAACCCGAAAGGCATGACTGTATATTCATACAGGCCATAACGAGTTCTGAAAGCTGTTAATCCCATTCATCTCCAGCCCTCCATTCGGTATGAGATTATAAACCCCCCGAAGGTCCAGCTTTGTGAAGACCTTTGCAGTACGTAATCTCTCAATAAGCTCAGGAATGAGCGGTAAGGGGTAGCGATTTTTCTTAGTTCTCTTATTAAGCTCCCTATAATCAATGATAGGCCTAAGTGACTGGTCTTTGTTTCTTTACAAAAAAGATACCAGCCCCAGCTGGAGAGGTGGAGGGGTCTTATAAAACCCTTTGCCAGATTTTCTTGCAAGTAACAGTTTTAAATGATCTAGTTTGGGTTTAGAGAGTGGATATATGTGACCTACAGGTATGGTTGCGCCTGGCAATAAGTCGATAGGACAGTCATATGGCCTATGTGGTGGGAGTGTTTGTGCATCAACTTGTTGAAAACATCTTGAAAATCAGAATAATCAGTCTGGTATTGTGATGGTGGTTGAAAGTAAAATGTTGTTAATAGGGTAGCATAGTCTGTGAACAATATGATGAAGATAGATTAACAGTCATATGCTCCCAATCGAAATCAAGTTTATGTATTTGTAACCAGGTGAGCCCAAGGATAATAGGAAAAAGGGGACTAGGTATAACGTCAAAGCTAATTGACTCCCTGTGACCAGTGTTTAGAGTGCATAAGTATAGGTATGGTTTTCTAAAGTTATGGGACCTGTTGAAAGAGATGAGCCATCCACCAAATTAATAGAGACAGGAGACTGTTTTTGCTTGTGTAGGTATTTTATTACTATTTACAAGATCGAAATCTATATAATTCCCTGATGCACCAGTATCGATAACTGCGTCAATCCTTATACTGTGTTGATCCCACTGTAAGGTAAGAGGTATAGATATATGAGGTGGTGTTAACTTTGTAAATGATAAAGTAAGAGTATTTGTAGTATTCTTACCTAATTTAGTCTTCTTTAACAGAGGACAGGCATTCACATCATGCTCTGGGGGCAGCGCAGTACATGCACAATCTATGTGCTCTTCTTCTTCCTTTTTCCTCTGTTGAGAGGGGGGCCTCTAATAAAGCCGATATCCATGGGAGATTCAGGTCTCCTTAGGAAGAGTTGTGGAAGGATTGTAGCGTCTGTAAGAAGCTGGTGGGTTGTTTGCCCTTTCTTGTTTGCGTTCGCGCAACCTTCTATCAATAGTGGTACGTGGATGAACAAATCTTCCAATCTCTCTGGGACACCAGAGCGAGACAGTTCATCCTTGATGTCCTCAGAGAGCCCAGCTCTAAATTGGTGTTTAAGTGATGGTTCATTCCACTTAGAATCAATTGCATATATTTTAAACTGTGAGATGTAATTCTCAACTGGTTGTCTGCCTTGTCGCAGGGCCCTAAGAGAGGTTTCTGCGGACTCCTGTTTTAAATGGATCATCATAAAGTAATGAAAAAAGCTGTTAAGAATTCTGTATGGAATTTAATATGGGGTTTTGTGTTCAAACAGGCTGTCCGCACCAAGCACGAGGCTCACCCCTCAAATAAGAAATTGTTGTTAGTACCTTATTCTGTCATTATTATATGTTCTTGGTTTATGTTCAAACAGTAAGAGACAAGCGTTTCTAAACTCTTTAAATGTAGCTCTATTACCAGTGAATTTTGTCTGGCAATGAAACCTGAGGCTCAGGGAGTACTTCTGTATGTGCAGGTTTAGCTGTATAGAATTCTCTAAAACAATCTTTCAGTACCTGGTTTTCAGTTTGTACCTCCCTGAGGCCTAGATTTAGAGTTCGGCGGTAAAAGGGCTGTTAACGCTCCGGCGGGTTTTTTTTCTGGCCGCACCATAAATTTAACTCTGGTATCGAGAGTTCAAACAAATGCTGCGTTAGCTCCAAAAAAGTGAGCGTAGAGCATTTTTACCGCAAATGCAACTCTCGATACCAGAGCTGCTTACGGACGCGGCCGGCTATCAAAAACGTGCCGGTGCACGATTCTCCCATAGGAAACAATGGGGGCTGTTTGAGCTGAAAAAAAACCTAACACCTGCAAAAAAGCAGCGTTCAGCTCCTAACGCAGCCCCATTTGTTTTCCTATGGGGAAACACTTCCTACGTCTGCACCTAACACTCTAACATGTACCCCGAGTCTAAACACCCCTAACCTTACACTTATTAACCCCTAATCTGCCGCCCACGCTATTGCTGACCCCTGCATTACACTTTTAACCCCTAATCTGCCGCTCCGTAAAACGCCGCCACCTACGTTATCCCTATGTACCCCTAATCTGCTGCCCTAACATCGCCGACCCCCTATATTATATTATTAACCTCTAATCTGCCCCCCTCAACGTCGCCGACCACCTGCCTACACTTATTAACCCCTAATCTTGCCGAGCGGACCTGAGCGCTACTATAATAAAGTTATTAACCCCTAATCCGCCTCACTAACCCTATCATAAATAGTATTAACCCCTAATCTGCCCTCCCTAACATCGCCGACACCTACCTTCAATTATTAACCCCTAAACTTCCGATCGGAGCTCACCGCTATTCTAATAAATGGATTAACCCCTAAAGCTAAGTCTAACCCTAACACTAACACCCCCCATAAGTTAAATATAATTTTTATCTAACGAAATAAATTAACTCTTATTAATAACTTATTCCTATTTAAAGCTAAATACTTACCTGTAAAATAAACCCTAATATAGCTACATTATAAATTATTATTATATTATAGCTATTTTAGGATTAATATTTATTTTACAGGCAACTTTGTAATTATTTTAACCAGGTACAATAGCTATTAAATAGTTAAGAACTATTTAATAGTTACCTAGTTAAAATAATAACAAATTTACCTGTAAAATAAATCCTAACCTAAGATATAATTAAACCTAACACTACCCTATCAATAAAATAATTAGATAAACTACCTACAATTACCTACAATTAACCTAACACTATCAATAAATTAATTAAACACAATTCCTACAAATAAATACAATTAAATAAACTAGCTAAAGTACAAAAAATAAAAAAGAACTAAGTTACAGAAAATAAAAAATATTTACAAACATAAGAAAAAATATTACAACAATTTTAAAACTAATTACACCTACTCTAAGCCCCCTAATAAAATAACAAAGCCCCCCAAAATAAAAAATTCACTACCCTATTCTAAATTAAAAAAGTTACAAGCTCTTTTACCTTACCCAGCCCTGAACAGGGCCCTTTGCGGGCATGCCCCAAGAATTTCAGCTCTTTTGCCTGTAAAAAAAAACATACAATACCCCCACCCCAACATTACAACCCACCACCCACATACCCCTAATCTAACCCAAACCCCCCTTAAATAAACCTAACACTAATCCCTGAAGATCTTCCTACCTTGTCTTCACCATCCAGGTATCACCGATCCGTCCTGGCTCCAAGATCTTCATCCAACCCAAGGGGGGGTTGGCGATCCATAATCCGGTGCTGAAGAGGTCCAGAAGAGGCTCCAAAGTCTTCCTCCTATCCGGCAAGAAGAGGACATCCGGACCGGCAAACATCTTCTCCAAGCGGCATCTTCGATCTTCTTCCATCCGGTGCGGAGTGGGTCCATCTTGAAGCAGGCGACGTCGGATCCATCCTCTTCTTCCGATGTCTCCCGACCTAATGACGGTTCCTTTAAAGGGACGTCATCCAAGATGGCGTCCCTCGAATTCCGAATTGGCTGATAGGATTTCTATCAGCCAATCGGAATTAAGGTAGGAATTTTCTGATTGGCTGATGGAATCAGCCAATCAGAATCAAGTTCAATCCGATTGGCTGATCCAATCCAGCCAATCAGATTGAGCTCGCATTCTATTGGCTGTTCCGATCAGCCAATAGAATGCGAGGGCTCAATCTTGATTGCGTGATGGGATCGGCCAATCGGAGTGAACTTGATTCTGATTGGCTGATTTCCATCAGCCAATCAGAAAATTCCTACCTTAATTCCGATTGGCTGATAGAATCCTATCAGCCAATCGAATTCGAGGGACGCCATCTTGGATGACGTCCCTTAAAGGAACCGTCATTAGTCGTGGAGACACCGGAAGAAGAGGATGGATCCGCGTCGCCTGCTTCAAGATGGACCCGCTCCGCACCGGATGGAAGAAGATCGAAGATGCCGCTTGGAGAAGATGTTTGCCGGTCCGGATGTCCTCTTCTTGCCGGATAGGAGGAAAGACTTTGGAGCCTCTTCTGGACCTCTTCAGCACCGGATTATGGATCGCCAACCCCCCCTTGGGTTGGATTGAAGATCTTGGAGCCAGGACGGATCGGTGATACCTGGATGGTGAAGACAAGGGTAGGAAGATCTTCAGGGGATTAGTGTTAGGTTTATTTAAGGGGGGTTTGGGTTAGATTAGGGGTATGTGGGTGGTGGGTTGTAATGTTGGGGGGGGGGTATTGTATGTTTTTTTTTTACAGGCAAAAGAGCCTTGAAATTCTTGGGGCATGCCCCGCAAAGGGCCCTGTTCAGGGCTGGTAAGGTAAAAGAGCTTGTAACTTTTTTAATTTAGAATAGGGTAGGGAATTTTTTATTTTTGGGGGGCTTTGTTATTTTATTAGGGGGCTTAGAGTAGGTGTAATTAGTTTAAAAATTGTTGTAATATTTTTCTTATGTTTGTAAATATTTTTTTATTTTCTGTAACTTAGTTCTTTTTTATTTTTTGTACTTTAGCTAGTTTATTTAATTGTATTTATTTGTAGGAATTGTGTTTAATTAATTTATTGATAGTGTAGGTGTTAGGTTAATTGTAGGTAATTGTAGGTAGTTTATCTAATTATTTTATTGATAGGGTAGTGTTAGGTTTAATTATATCTTAGGTTAGGATTTATTTTACAGGTAAAATTTGTTATTATTTTAACTAGGTAAACTATTAAATAGTTCTTAACTATTTAATAGCTATTGTACCTGGTTTAAATAATTACAAAGTTGCCTGTAAAATAAATATTAATCCTAAAAATAGCTATAATATAATAATAATTATATTGTAGCTATATTAGGGTTTATTTTACAGGTAAGTATTTAGCTTTAAATAGGAATAAGTTATTTAATAAGAGTTAATTTATTTTGTTAGATAAAAATTATATTTAACTTAGGGGGTGGTGTTAGTGTTAGGGTTAGACTTAGCTTTAGGGGTTAATCCATTTATTAGAATAGCGGTGAGCTGCCGATCGGAAGTTTAGGGGTTAATAATTGAAGGTAGGTGTCGGGCGCTGTTAGGTGAGGGCCAGATTAGGGGTTAATACTATTTATGATGAGGGTTAGTGAGGCGGATTAGGGGCTAATAACTTTATTATAGTAGCGCTCAGGTGCCGCTCGGCAGATTAGGAGTTAATAAGTGTAGGCAGGTGTCGGCGACGTTTGAGGGTGGCAGATTAGGGTTAATAAATATAATATAGGGGTCGGCGGTGTTAGGGGTAAGCAGATTAGGGGTACATAGGGATAACGTAGGTGGCGGCGATTGCGGTCGGAAAGATTAGGGGTTAATTATTTTAAGTAGCTGGCGGCGATGTTGTTGGGGGCAGGTTAGGGGTTAAGAAATATAATATAGGGGTCGGCGGGGTTAGGGGCAGCAGATTAGGGGTACATAAGTATAATCGTAGGTGGCGGTCGGAGATTAGGGGTATAAAAATTTTAATCGGAGTGCGGCGGTGGTGGGGGGACCTCGGTTTTGGGGTACATAGGTAGTTTATGGGTTGTTAGTGTACTTTAGGGTACAGTAGTTAAGAGCTTTATAAACCGGCGTTAGCCAGAAAGCTCTTAACTCCTGCTATTTTCAGGCGGCTGGAATCTTGTCGTTAGAGCTCTACGCTCACCTGACAGAAACGACTCTAAATACCGGCGTTAGAAAGATCCCATTGAAAAGATAGCTACGCAAAATGGCGTAGGGGGATCTGCGGTATGGAAAAGTCGCGGCTGAAAAGTGAGCGTTAGACCCTTTAATCACTGACTCCAAATACCAGCGGGCGCCCAAAACCAGCGTTAGGAGCCTCTAACGCTGGTTTTGACGGCTACCGCCGAACTCTAAATCTAGGCCTGAGTGTTTGAGTGATAGTATCCATACGTTGTGATAGAGAGGTAACCTGGTTTGCTAATTCATTCACATCCATAATTGCTTATAACCTCTATTTTTAGGCTGGATTATTATATCAGACTTATTTATATATTTTGCTTTTAAGAGGATTTCCTATAAGCGTCTAGGATATTTCTGGTAATGTGAAATATAAGAAAAGGTTGTATTTGTATCAGAGGTGCTATCTCACATCGGATGATGTAGACTTAACCCCTCTGAAGATATTATGTGCCAAAATGAGAGTTGAGGTAGAGACACAAAGTCAGTTTTAACTCAATTAGGCAGGAATGTATTATAAGACATAGATAGGTAAGTAATGGATCAGGCATACAATGTCAATACTTGCAACAGTAATTGTATAATACGGCAAAAGCCCAGCATACAACCTGACTCCTAGTTCCCTCTTTAATGAGAAGTCCCTTGCTGCAGAGATTAGGAAGGCTGTTGAGGCTTGTGTGTATGGAGAGTTTAGGCATACAGCGTCTCTCTGTGATGTGAGCAGAAGCGGTAGTTCCCTCTGAGCCGTGACCGGCAATAGCTGATGACGTCAGCGGGTGAGACACAGGCAGCGTCTCACACGCTGTGAAGCACAGAACTGACAGGAAGATTCAGCACAGCGTCAGAATACAAGGGAGTAGAGCTTGGAGCCGGATTGGCTCAGGAATCACTAAGGTTAGTGAAACAATAATCCAGCAAAAGGAATGGTAATTGAGGAGTTTAAATAGGTTAGAGAGGATTTAAGGGGGCCAATAGGAAGAGGCAAAAGAGGATCTGACAGCCTGATACCAGTAGCTATCACTGCATTTAAGGCTTTACTTACATTAGTTCGGTATCAGCAGCATTTTCTAGCAAATTCCATCCCTAGAAAAATATTAACTGCACATACCTTATTGCAGGAAAACCTGCACGCCATTCCCTCTCTGAAGTTATCTCACTCCTCAGAATATGTGAGAACAGCCATGGATCTTAGTTACTTCTGCTAAGATCATAGAAAACGCAGGCAGATTCTTCTTCTAAATACTGACTGAGATAAACAGTACACTCCGGCACCATTTAAAAATAACAAACTTTTGATTGAAGAATAAACTAAGTATAAAACACCACACTCCTCTTACGACCTCCATCTTAGTTGAGGCTTGCAAGAGAATGACTGGATATGACAGTTAGGGGAGGAGCTATATAGCAGCTCTGCTGTGGGTGATCCTCTTGCAACTTCCTGTTGGGAAGGAGAATATCCCATAAGTAATGGATGATCCGTGGACTGGATACACTTAACAAGAGAAATCTGTAGCTACCTTGTTCTCATTATCTGCTCTACATTAAAGGGTGAGATCACTTTACTCAAAGTGCAACTGTTCTTTCTTACAGCAAGACTTAATTTGCATTATGACTTTAAAAAACCCCAAAAACATAATTTTATTGAATCAAAATACTTTTTAATAATGAAGGAAACCTTCAGCACATCTTTTTGGGAGGGAAAAAAAACATGCTACTTCAGAGTAGACACATAAAGAGTCTTGACATTGTAAAACTTACTACTTAAAGGGACACTGAACCCAACATTTTTCTTTTGTGATTCAGATAGAACATGCAATTTTAAGCAACATTCTAATTTACTCCTATTATCAATTTTTCTTGCTATCTTTATATGAAAAAGAAGGCATCCAAGCTTTTTTTCTTGGTTCAGAACTCTGGACAGCAGTTTTTGATTGGTAAGGACAACCTAGGTTGTTCACCAAAAATGGGCCGGCATCTAAACTTATTCTTGCATTTCAAATAAAGATACCAAGAGAATAAAGAACATTTGATAATAGGAGTAAATTAGAAAGTTGCTTAAAATGTCATGCTCTATCTGAATCACAAAAGAAAAAAATTGGGTTCAGTGTCCCTTTAAACAATATTTAACTACCAAAAAGAACACGCAAATTTCTTATCCCTATAATAATAATCAGAGGTGGACAGGGGCGTGTATGTGCGCCCCTGTCTGCCGCAGCTTGATAAATCAACCCCCAAGTGGAGAGTAGTTATAGCAATCTCTGCAAAGTAAAGTAAACAGGAAAAAGGTCCCCAGACCTGAGCAAGCTCAGTAAAACAACAGATGAGTATGTTCAGACAACATTGTCTGAACATACTCATCTGTTTTACTGAGCTTGCTGATTTTAATGTTGTCCACAATAAAGCATTGAAGATTTTTAAAGCTTCTTCGTCTGGGGACCTTTTTCTTGTTACTTCACTTTGCCAAGTGCACCAGTAAACCCATTCAGAAGGAGCCTACAGAATCCCAGGTAGCCACAAAGAGAACCGTACGGTCAACGGTATTATCCCGATGACGTCATCAAAGAGGGCCGAAGACTGGGAGCGGTGTCAGTTGTAAAAACGTCAGGTAACTGCACTCTGCTCAGGATTGAAGGCTTCATTTCTCTACAGAATACCTCTCTACAGAACAGCGCAAGACGGTCGAGCTGCAAGGGTGAGTACCCACCAGCCTGGTCTGGAGACAGCCTAACGACCAAGCTGCATCAGAAGACGCAGAGGAGGTAAGCCCATAAACATTTTACTGGTAACGGATACTGCACAGACTACACTGACGTTTACCGCTTTTCCACATTGTGCCCTGAAAAATAGGATCCTGTTGTGATACGGATACATTAAACGAGATGGTCCTATATAGTATTCTGGTGACTATTCACAGCATATATTAGGCTATTGAATTTTTATTAAAGCGATCTCTCCATTACATCTGGTTACCTTGTAGAACTTACTATAATAACGGATGAAAACAATTATATAAACAGCAAAGCAGATTAAAAAAATGTAAAACAAATTAGCCAAAATATGAAAGAAAAACAAGGAAAAAGAAATGAAAATAAAAACGAAACACATTCTGAATGAATTTTCAGTGTTGAGTCAAATCTCAATTATTTATATTAGTCTTAGTTAAGCATGACTTCCTTATTGTTGTTCCATGTGATTGAGTATGGAGTTATAGGTTTTATCCCCTGCCTGACTACATTCTATCTGAGTACAGTTATAAACATCATGTTATAATATCACCCTTGAGGATCCAGTAGAACCAAACATTGTGAAAGGACTCCCTTGTGTCCAGCACCCAAGATGCTGATTCATACATTCAGTATGTTAGATTTATTTTGTTTTTGACTCCTGACCAGGTAGGTACTCCTGTTTTCCAGTATTTAGCAATACAGGTTCTGATTATTGTACAAAGTATCCTGACAAATGTGTTAATAGCTTTATTGAATTTCCAGATGTGCTCATGGAGGGAAATGGCCATTTTAAGCAGTCCAATATATAATGATGGCAGTTTTAGTATATTTTAAATATATATATATATATATATATATATATATACACACACACATTTACATACTTAAAAATCGTCAATAGATTCATAACCAAGCTTTGGTAGGAAATATGTATTTTAAGTATTTTGCTTATATTATTACAAACAAAAACAATCTTACGATGGAGAGCATGATATTAACCACACTACCCATTAAATCTAGTTCATTGGTCCTTCAGTAATACAAGCACTCTAAAGCTGTGTTAAAGGATTTATAGATAAAGAACAGATTTGTAACAAAAGCACGTTTAAGACATGATCTCTCACAAACGGCAAGCTAACCTTGATAGCCAAATGTATTAAGCCTCCCATTCACTCTTGAGAAAACCCAAGGCTCACTTTAAGCCCAGCTTGGTTTCGCTGTCACCTGGTATTGAACTCTGAACGTCCGCCACGTTGCCTTAATTCAGCTGCTGCCGCTTGTGCTCCTCTGGTTCTGCCCCCCCCCCGTAAGAACTACAGCTTCAGGTGTGTATCATCTGAGGCAGGATACGCATGAAGTAGGCATCTGAGGCAGGATACGCATGCTTTTTCTACATTAAAGTCAACACTAGGGTTCCTAGGAAATTGCATGAGCTTTAGTAAATTGAGCATGAGTCATGCAATGAATAAAAGTGTATGACTGCTTAACAGCACATCTATCATAATTTAGATAACCCACATTCACAGTCATAATGAAATCTGTCCCATACTTATTTTTAATATAACTGTAAATGGGTCACCCACTTTCTATGTGTCTGCTGCATCACAGAATGTAAATGCTTTAGTCACAAGACAGCAGAAACTCATTATTATTAATAATAATAATAATAATAATAATAAAAACAAGCTGACTGCCAACAGTTTCAAAGAAAGATTACATTGTGGCTAAAGCATAAAATGGGCAGTACTGTGCTAGCCAGTGTATACAAAGGAAGTAAAAATCATTTTGCAAGAAAATAAAAAAGTGATATACAGGCACCTTTAATGGCTAATAGTGAATACAGCTGCAAGCATTCAGCACACTGGCGTCCCTTCACTATTCATTCATTGTGGCTAAACAAAGTAATTGATTTTAAATCTTTGTATGAAAATGGCATAGCTAATCTACTTGCATAAAACCTCATTCTACTGATTAGCATTTAGCAGGTGCTTTAAAGAAAGGCGTAATGAATCTCTTTAATATCTACATTGTGAAAAGGAATTGTTGTACACGACTGTAATAGGTTATACCTTTTAGTGCATCAATAGACCAAATATTAAAGGCACACTCGATTTAAAATTAAACTTTCATTATTCAGATAGAGCAATTTTAAACAACTTTCCAATTTACTTCCATTAACAAAATATGCACAGTCTTTTTATATTTACACTTTTTGCTAGGAACTTTTTTTCCTACTGAGCATGTGCAAGAATTCACAGAATATACGTATATGCATTTGTGATTGGCTGAAGGCTGTCACATGATACAGGGGGAGTGGAAATAGACATAAATCTACTAGTCTTTGAAGATCAGACTAAGTGCTATTGCATTGTCTTTTTATCATGCATTTGTTGATTGTGCAAATCTACTGTATTTACTGGTCCTTTAACAGAATATTAAAATAAATTTTAAACCAATACAGTAAAAATATTTAACACTTGTTATTTAGTTTCAAAGCTGCATTTTTTATATGGTTTAATGGTTATTGGATCTTCGAGGAAGGACAATAACTCTTTTAAGCCTAGTGCCATTCATAACCTCCCAAATGTACCCTTTTGTAAAACTGTGACAGTTCACGTTTCTCATGTTGATATATTATTGGATACCATTCCTGTCTACTCATCCTTGCCAAAAATGCACTTTGTTTTTTTCATTCCTGTTTTATTTTAAGCCAGAACAAAGTGACAGTTAAGAGGTGTTTCCATTCTGCTGTACAGGAAGCAATGGCTATTTATCCTGCAGTATATGTGTATATAGATAAAGGTTGGGAGGGTGTATGCAGTATTTTATTTAGAACAGTGAATCCATATACATATCCATCCACATCTCCTACGATTTGTTAGTTTGCTCAGTTTTTGCTTTACATATATAGGGCTAGAGTGGTGCGTCAATTATTGCACGCAAGCGATAAGGGGTATATTGCAGCTCTTTGCGCGAGTCAGAAGTATCGAGTTAGCACGACTTCAGAGCTCTGGTTAACTGTTATGCTCGATGAAAAAGTTGCACAAAACATAAAAAATATATTGTACAGTTACACTCATAATAACACTGACTAATATAACTTTTTTATCCAATATTTTGTTAATAATTTTTAAAGGCTCAAACATATAAGACCTCGGGTTATTAAAAAAAAGGCATGCAACGGACTAGGGTATGTATTTATATATATATATATATATATATATATATATATATATATATATATGTGTGTGTGTGTGTGTATATATATATATATAGTATAGTATAGTAAGCAGGGGGCCCCTGGGTTTTGTAGTATATATGGGCACTAGGAAGGTATATTATTAGGACATTTCTTGCCAGCCATTTCATTGCTTAGTTTGTTTTGGCTTATGAATCTGTATTATAAAGGGGCTTGTGGTACATATAACCAGAACCATCCTGTGTGCCATCCTATCTCTAAAGGGGATTTCATGTGAAATTGAAACTACAAGGAGGCTATGTGCCCTAAAAGCTAAAGTGCAAATGGATAAGTTGGTATGTAATTAAGATAACTTTTGGACTAAGGAGAATATGTCCACACAGGGCAATTGCTAATGATGTATATTGGTTTATCATTTGTAATAAGGAAAGGGAAACAGAGCCTAAGCTGAGGTGACTAAAAATAAACTAGCACTACATTCCATTACATATAACAAATATACATATCATAGCAATAATAGAAACTATCTATAGTAAACTTAACTGTGAAGTGCTATTTGCACTGTAGTTGCTAAGGGCAAATGATTACTTATTAGCCTCCAGTAATCATAAGGGCCAGTCCTCTATTGATGAAGTAAAGTAAGTGTACTTTAATGCTACAGAGTTCTCTGTCTACATAAGTTCCGAAGGCTTTATGTGTGAGATAAATGTCTCCATTGGCAGATGCTGGGTTGGCTACCGATTGAATAATAGTCACTAAAGTAGTGGGTCTCTGCAGGAAAGGTTGCCGAGTTGCTTGTGTGGTGCTGCGGTAAGTAGTATAGAGTTGATCCAGATTGTTATGCTAGATCGCTATGTCGGTACCTGCCCGGGATTGAGACCTTATGCTGGCCATCACAGTGACTGCGTCATCAGGTTTCGGCCATAGGACAATGCAGTCTTGGGAAGATGGTGGATGCCACGTGGTAAGTAATGCTGTCCTTAGAAACATGGGGATAATAGGTGAGCAGGGAGTGTCTCCACCCACAGCAAAGTGGTTGTATCATATAGTAGTAGACCCAGCTAATGGTATCATGATCGTATGATGACACCAAAGGAATATACAACAGCTGGACATAATATACACATATCGGCATAGAGTGTTCAGAGTCCCTCAAACATCCGGTTTAGTCACCATAATTAGATAGGGTAGGGTAGTATCTGTGAAGGCAGTATTATGGGTTAATGTTCACAAGGAATCAGCCAATCCCCACTCTGCTCCACTCCGGTGTGACATTTGGCCTATTTGCAGGATGTCTGTACAGGACACTGTCCCCGGAATGGGTCCTCCGGGCGGGTATAGAAGGTCGGGAGGTGCTCATTAGCAGACCCCTTCTCACTAGGCACAGCAAATGAAGTGTACAACGCGGGTCTCCGTGGATCTAGTCTGCCGACATCAAGCTGCGAGGACCTCCACAGAGTCGCAAATTTTCGCCCCGACAGAGTGATCTGAACTGTCTCAGCCTTGCACTGGGTGGTAACACCACTCTCCGCAGCAGCCTTGCTCACAGAATCTTGTATGCCAGCATTGTTAGTATCGGATGAGACAGTGTCCCCTGGACTGAGTGCTGTTATAGACCCTATATTTAGTTCATGGGGGCCACGTGGGGAAAAGCAACTTACAAAACTCTGTGCTATTAAGAGTCTCAATCCAGCATAATGTTCGTTTAGTAACTCAGAAATAGTTTCTTCAGATTCTTGTAAATCGGTATCCATCTCCAACAGTGTGTGTAGTCAAATAGGAGTACTCGTAACCCAGATGTCTGGGGGGGAATGTGCGGCAGCTTAAAACCCTGCGGCCTGTCAGATAGGGTCGCTTGGTTTGGCTGAACAGCAAAGGCTAAAGATGCAATCCGGAAAGTCTCTTTCATACTCCACAGAGGTCTTTTAGAGATATAACTACTAAAGTATCACAAATATCCTTTAGGAACCTAAAAAGGCTCATATATTCTAAATGTAGATCAGGAGCTTCCCCAAGATGCGTCCTGCTGGATCAGCTTGTCGCTCCGCCCCCCCCTTGTCTAGATTTGTTAATGAGCTACATACACAATGATTTGTTTTTTATTTATCTCTCCTTTCCTCTCTCTCTCATACAAATGTATTCATATATAGACATATAAATGTAAGTGTATTGGAGCCCTTTGCTGTCAAGTAGCTGAAAACATGAAAAATCATATTTATGCAATATTCATATTTAATAAAGTGTTTTACTGAGTATGTAAATTCCAGTGTTTTTCACATATGAAAATATGTTCTAAGTATTTTGAAATATATATATATATATATATATATATATATATATATATATATATATATATATATAATAAAAAAAACATCATATATATATAAATATGTATTTAAGAAAAAATAGAACATATTCTGCTTTGTGAATGTCGGGTTAGCGTACTTGAGTAAATGCAAGTAGGATTGCACGTGAGTAAGTGTATTTGTTTCCCCCCACACACTTTTTGCGCTCCATTGAAGTCTATAGGGAAATACCTTAACCCCTTAATGACCACAGCACTTTTCCATTTTCTGTCCGTTTGGGACCAAGGCTATTTTTACATTTTTGCAGTGTTTGTGTTTAGCTGTAATTTTCTTCTTACTCATTTACTGTACCCACACATATTATATACTGTTTTTCTCGCCATTAAATGGACTTTCTAAAGAAAAAAACACACTTTTTCTAACTATGACCCCCAAAATCTGTTACACATCTACAACCACCAAAAAACACCCATGCTAAATAGTTTCTAAATTTTGTCCTGAGTTTTGAAATACCCAATGTTTACATGTTCTTTGCTTTTTTTGTAAGTTATAGGGCCATAAATACAAGTAGCACTTTGCTATTTCCAAACCATTATTTTTCAAAATTAGCGCTAGTTACATTAGAACACTAATATCTTTCAGGAATCTCTGAGTATCCATTGACATGTACATATTATTTTTTAGTAGACATCCCAAAGTATTCATCTAGGCCCATTTTGGTATATTTCATGCCACCATTTCACCGCCAAATGCGATTAAATACAAAAAATCATTCACTTTTTTACTAATTTTTTCACAAACTTTTGGTTTCTCACTGAAATTATTTACAAACAGCTTGTGCAATTATGGCTTAAATGGTTGTAAATTCTTCTCTGGGATCCCCTTTGTTCAGAAATAGCAGACATATATGGCTTTGGCGTTGCTTTTTAGTAATTAGAAGGCTGCTAAATGCCACTGCGCACTACACGTGTATTATGCCCAGCAGTGAAGGGGTTAATTATGGAGCATGTAGGGAGCTTTTAGGGATAATTTTAGCTTTAGTGTAGTGTAGTAGACAACCCCAAGTATTGATCTAGGCCAATTTTGGTATATTTCATGCCACCATTTCACCGCCAAATGCGATCAAATTAAAAAAAAAAGTTAAATTTTTCACAATTTTAGGTTTCTCACTGAAATCATTTACAAACAGCTTGTGCAATTATGGCACAAATGGTTGTAAATGCTTCTCTGGGATCCCCTTTGTTCAGAAATAGCAGACATATATGGCTTTGGCGTTGCTTTTTGGTAATTAGAAGGCCGCCGAATGCCGCTGCATTTCACACATGTATTATGGCTAGCAGTGAAGGCGTTAATTATGTAGCTTGTAGGGAGCTTGCAGGGTTAATTTTAGCTTTAGTGTAGAGCTCAGCCTCCCACCTGTAACATGAGACCCCCTGATCCCTCCCAAACAGCTCTCTTCCCTCCCCCACCCCACAATTGTCCCCGTCATCTTAAGTACTGGCAGAAACTCTGCCAGTACTAAAATAAAAGCTATATTTGGTCTTTTTTTGTGTTTTTTTTAGCATATTTACATATGCTGTAGTAAGATCCCCCCTTAGCCCCCAGCCTCACTGATCCCCCACCAAACAGCTCTCTAACCCTCCCCCTCTGCCTTAATGGGCGCCATCTTGGGTACTGGCAGCTGTCTGCCAGTACCCAGTTTAGTAAAAAAATGTACCTTTTTTAAAACAAAAATGCCCTTTTCTGTAGTGTAGCTTCCCCCCCCCCCAATATCAACCCCCCACCCCTTCCAGATCCCTTAGCTTTTAATTTACAGCTATCAAAAGTTTGAATTTTTTACTTTTGACAGCTTTATTTTTCTGTAGTGTAGTGGTTCCCTCCCGCTCCCGCCCTGTGCGCCCGCCCGCCACCCCCTGTGCACGCGTGCGCTCTCCCGTGCGCGCTCCCGTCCCCCCCGCCCCCGATCCCGCCCCCCTCCACTCTTCTCGGCACATCGATGGCCGCCCACCCGCCTCCCAGACTTGCTCCCACCCACCAACGATACCGGCCACCGATGTCCGGTGCAGAGAGGGCCACAGAGTGGCTCTCTCTGCATCGGATGGCCAAGGGGGGTTATTGCAGGATGCCTCGATATCGAGGCATCACTGCAATAACCGGAAAGCAGCTGGAAGCGAGCAGGATCGCTTCCAGCTGCTTTCCAGACCAAGGACGTACGCCACACGTCCTCGGTCATTAACTGTATTTTTTTTGAGGACGTGTGGCGTACGTCCTTGGTCATTAAGGGGTTAAAGGGACATCCCAGCCAAAATTAGAATAAACATGGATGCATTTCAGTTTTGAATACAAGCATTTTTGTAATATGCATGTATTAGCAAAAGTATGCACTGTGCACCAGCATTTTAAACAGCTTAGGGTGCTTGAACCATCTGGTAATGATTCAGTTTGTTAATTGCTGACATGATACAAGCTCCACCTGTGCTCTTAGCAGCTGCAGCACTTAAAATGCTGGTGCACTGAGAACATCTAGCTATATTTCACATGCACGTGCAGAGAAAAATATTAACACTGAAACAGTGATAACTTTTACTAGAAGCATTTTTGCTGATACATGTATATTGCAAATATGTTTCTATTCAAAGATGTAATAAGTCTAATTGCATTTAAATTTTGACTGGAATGTCCAATTAACAGTTTTGAGATATTCAAAGTTCAGCTTGTGCGCATCGAGTTATCGCTTGTGTGCAAACTTGCACCTGGTTAACATTTAAGGCAATATTAAGCTGAAATGAGCGAATAATTTTCATTCAATATTTGTTGCACAAATTATGATCAAATCAATTTACATTAAGCACTCCAAAGCTCAAATAATTGCATAATTTAAGTAACATTTATAATTGAAATACATTTTTAAGATTTTATAGTTACATAATAGAAATACAAGGAAGTTTTTAATACATAGCAATATGTTAGCATCATTTTTTGTACATCATCTGGTATTGGCTTCTACCTAAACATACTTTGATGAATTCGAAGCATGGATCAATGAGTTAATCTATATATGACATACTATACGTTCTAAAGAAAATTGCTGTGTGGCTATGGCTGACAAATTTGACTTACATTGTACTTGGGAAATTAAAGATACATAGGGTTAAACATATCTATTTCCCGGTGATAAGAAACAATAGAACGTCCTTGTGTTGGGAGAAGGAACAAAAATAAAGAAATGGGGAGTAGAGAGAATAGGAAAGTAGGAAAGCAAGAAAGAAGAAAAGCAGATGGATGAGAAATGCCTTCTGACCACGACACATCCATTAGAGTTATTTGTACCCTGTGAGGGTTATGTGACACTTATCTCATATGGTGTTTTGAGGTGTGAGATTGTGGAGTTTTGGTATATGACATTTTACCTTGTGTTATAAGGTATCCAAAGTGATCCAATAAAACCAAATCTTATGGAAAGCTTCTTGGTGTCTTGTATTATTGCGGACTGTGCCAACATGCTGTAGAAGTGACTAATGTTATGTAAGATCTTGTCCCAGGTGGGGGCGCCTTCTTTCCAATGTCGAGCTATACATAAACGTGTAGCTGTGCATAGGATCTTGACAAATTGATTAATATATTTCGTGCAGCAGCGCCTGACTTGTGTATAGTTGTATGAGACTGTCCAGAATGGTGCTCAGAAAGATTGATAGTTTATTCCATATTCCTTTAGAGTGGGAGCAGTCCCACCACATGTGTCTGTATGTGCCCTCTAAACCACAGCCTCTGTAACATAATTTAGAACCATTTTTGGTGGTATAAAATGTAATAATAGGTGTGAAGTATCATCTATAGACAGTTTTGATACAGTTCTCCAACAATTTGGCACTTAATAAACCTTCCTTGGCCTTCGGTCGAATGACTGGGGGGTGGAGTTAAGGGGGCAGCTATATAGACAGCTCTACTGTGGTGTTCTCTTTGCTACTTACTGTTAGGAAGGACAATATCCCACAAGTAAGGATGAATCCTTGGACTCGGTACATCATGCAAAAGAAATAAATAAATTATTCTAGGTAGCGCTGTCATTTTAATCGAAATCTTTGCTCCATTTGTTGAGATCTTGTTTCATTGTTTTGTATAAAGGGGGGTAATTTGCTTGATATAGTTCTAAAGAATGTTTTGTAAGATTAATTCCTAGGTATTTTAAATGGTGTTTAACCCAGTTGAATTCAAAATTTAATTTGATCAATTTTTTAGTATGGTTTGGTAGGGATAGGGGCATTGCTTAAAATTTTTCTAAATTTACTTTATAGCCGGATATGGATGAGAAGTTTTTAAGGGTATTATATAAATTTGGGAGTGTTATTAGGGGTTTGGTGAGGGAGAGTAAAATGTTGTCTGCAAAAAGTGTATGCTTATAGTCTGTCTGGTTTATCTTAATCCCTGTAATGTCTGGAGAGTTCCTGATGTGTTGAGCTAAGGGTTCTATGCATATCGTAAATAATAAGGGAGATAAGGGACATCCCTGCCTGGTCCCATTAAGGACAGCAAAGTTGTCTGATCGATGGCCCATGGCCTTAACACATGCAGATGGGCATGAGTATATGCTTTTAATAGCTGTGATAAATGACCCCTGAAAGTTCATTATGTCAAATACTGCTTGCATATATTCCCAATCGACTCTATCAAACACCTTCTCTGCATCCAAAGATAGAAGCAGAGAAGGCGTTTTAGTCACATGTAAATAATCTACCAGGGAAATCATTCTTCTAATATTGTCAGGTGCCTCTCTGTTCTTGATAAAGCCTAATTGATCTGGGTGAATTAGCTTAGGAAGAAAATGTTTAAGGTGTTGGCTAAAATTTTTGTGAAATTTTTTAGGTCTTGGCTTATTAGGGATATTGGTCTATAGTTTTGGCATAGGGTCCTATCTTTGCCTGGTTTTGGAAGAACTATGATTTTAGCATCTAAGAGTTCTGATGGGACTGTTTGGCCTTGGAGAATATGATTGCAAAATTTAACCAAGTGTGAAATGAGGGAAGATCTAAATAATTTATAATACTCCACAGGGAAACCATCAGGACCTGCTGCTTTGCCTAGTTTCAATTCTTGAATTTATTTTAGTACCTCGCTAGCTGTGATATCTGAATTTAGGATACCTAAGTCTTGTTGGTCAATTTTGGGTAGAGTAGCTTCCTCCAGAAATTTATTTAGGAGGGTTGAAGTTTGTCCTGATTTGATTACTTTTTTTTTACCATTGTATAGTATGCTATAATATTTGGCAAATGTGTCTATGATAACTTTTGGGTGAGATGTAGTTTCCCCTGTGGGTGTGCGTAGGAAGGGAATCGAAATATATTTTATTCTGTCTCTTAGTTTGGTAGCTAAAAATCTGTCTGGTTTATTGGCATAGATGAAGTATTTAGTTTGTAATCTTAGCCCTGATCTAATAGGCTGATCATTTAGTATGTTATCTAATTTTTGCGTTTGTCTTGAAGTGATTTACAGAGTCTGGGAGCGATAGTAATTCTAGGCTGCTTCTCTAAGGATGCTATCTCTGACTGTAGCGTTGTAAACAAATACTTTGTTTTACGTTTTAGTTGATATTTTAATTGGATCAAATGGCCTCTTAGAACTGATTTGTGGGCTGCCCATATCTGTATTGGATTATTAATAGAATCGGTTTTGATATGCCAGAATTCTAACATCTATTTGAGAATGTGATCTCTATGTATGGGATCTTTCATTATTGAGGGGTCATAAGTCCAACTCCTCGTGGTGTTTTGGGGAGAATCCTTGATAGTTTGGCCATGATAATGAAGTGGTCAACTCTGATCACACACAGGGGTGTATACTGGATGATTACAAATTGGCTAATAGGATTTGACTCAGAAATATATAATCTAATTTAAAATATTTCCTGTGTGCTATAGAGAAAAAAGTTGTGGTCAGAAGTAGTTCCATATAGTGAAACCCAGAAGTCTAGTACATTATGGCCTTCCAGAGTGTTAAGTACTGATTTGATTTTTTTTGTTACCTTTGGTTTGTGAATGTGTGAGTTGGGTTTGTATTTGTGGAGTAAGTGGATGGAGGGAGACATTAAAATCGCCTGCCAGAAAGATTCTAGCGGAGTTCCAATTTGTAAGAAGGTGAGAGATTTTATTAAAGAATTGATCTTGCTTTTCACTTGGGGCGTAAATGTTACAGAAAATCATTTCTACTTCGTTAACGTGGCCCCTAATGATCAGATATCTGCCCTCTTTATCTATTACAGTTTCAGTCTGAATAAAATTTATTAAAGATGAGTGGAATAAAATGGAAACTCCCCTCTTTTTTTGTCTATGGTGGAATAGAAATGTAACATTTATTAATAACAGAAAATGTCATAATATTACAAAATATTACCTTGCCCCTACCCAGCTACTTCAAAATGCTACCCGGCTGGTAATCTTTTTAGCGGAGGAGATTGAGATAGATAGATATATATCTATATATCTATATATCTATATCTATCTATCTATCTATCTATCTATCTATATATATATATATATATATATATATATATATATATATATATATATATATATAAAAACACAGTCAATTAAACAGAATCACCCTCCAATGGGACAACTGCCTGGGTGCAAAAATGATGATAAAAAGGTTTCATTAAATTGAAGTTTGTGTTGACTTAAAGACCTGAGAGTGCATCATTTGTGCTATCTATATATATATATATATATATATATATATATATATATATATATATATTAAAAAAAAACATCATAGCAATGGCTTTCTTACAGCCACTCAACCCGTCAAACCTGCAAGCTTCCGGTCTTCTCTTCAAGTTAAAAGTAAGATTTATTAATTTCAGCCAGTGATAAGCTGTGCAGTCCTGTGAACCGCCTTCCATACAAGCTGTTGATTCTGTTATGGTTTTGGGTCTGCCAGACCTTTTCCTGTCAGAGTTTCCTCTATACATTTATAATACTTAAGCAAAAAACTGTATTACGGCTCATAGCTTGGCTTTTATGTCTGGACATGCATGGTGAATAGAAAATAGCAGTTCTGTGATTGTGGGATGTATCTGAGCACATCTTCCATAGATAAAATGGATGTGGAAGGTACCAAAGGGGAACTGTTGAGAAGCAATGTACCATGTAAAAAAAAAAAACATACTGTGCAACTCCTATATAAATCTATTAACAAAAATCTTCAGCTAAGTACCAAATAATCAATAGATAGATTAGTAATCCAGCTTCCTCCTGAATTTTCTATAAGCTCTGAGTATGTTTAAGAGATATATTGCACCTAGATTACAAATATCCAGATTTACCCCCCTTGGGTTGTAGATACCATAGTCTATGCAGGGCACATTGTTTGGATTCATATAAGATGATTACATTAAATGGGGATAGTTTTTCAGGAAAGGCAGCAAAAAAATAAGATTGCACTTTACAAATTGTTTATAACTATAGACTTGAATAAAGAAGACCTGCAATTGCTTGTATGCTTCTTAAATGAAAATGCAATATTACCACATCCTTTTTAGCTTTCCACTAAAATAGCTTTTTCAGTGGTTTATTATTAAATATTATCCTTGTCATATCATTATCATCAGCTTCTATTTATTTATTTGTCGTATTATCAACAGCTTCTCTAAATTATTTTTTAATTGAAATTCATAAACTTAAAGGGATAGTCTAGTCAAAATTAAACTTTCATGATTCAGATAGGACATGCAATGTTAAACAACTTTCCACTTTACTTTTATCATCAAATTTGCTTTGTTCTCTTGGTATTCTTAGTTGAAAGCTAAACCTAGGTGGGCTCATATGCTAAGCCCTTGGAGGCTGCCTCTTTGACAGTTTTTCAGAGCTAAAGAGTGCTAGTTCATGTGTGCCATATAGATTACATTGTGCTCATTCCCGTGGAGTTATTTATGAGTCAGCACTGATTGGCTAAAATGCAAGTCTGTAAAAAAACTGAAATAAGGGGCAGAGAATTAGATACAAGATAATCACAGATGTAAAAAAAAAAGTATGTTAATATAACTGTGTTGGTTATGCAAAACTGGTGAATGGGTAATAAAGTGATTATCTATCTTTTTAAACAATAACAATTCTGGAGTAGACTGTCCCTTTAAATCTGAGATAAGTGAACAATTCTAAAAGCAACCCTGCAAATGTATGAGTTTAATAACCCCTGTAAAGGATCAATAGTGAATACTGATAAAATTACTACAATGGCTCTTTCAGTGTAAACTAACACCTATACAGTAAGACAGTGCGTGTGTGTGCCCCAGAGCTTTGTCCTGTTTATATGACTTTTAGATGAATCACATCTACTGACCAGTTTTGATAGATAACAGGAAATCATGTGTTTAGTACCACATTTACCATAGAGCTGCAGGATAGAAACATATGCAGGTGATCTATGAATACCATCAAAAAGCTTGTTGTAAAAAGTCAGTACTGAAAATGGTTACATGGATCAAAAAGGTGACATTAAAAAAGTAAATGTCTTATGCTTTAAAGGGATATAAAACAGTTTGTTTCATTGTTGTAAAACAAACTATGCAGTGGTTAATAATAATAAAAAATATTGCAATATGTATTATTAATCTTTTTAAAATTATTTTACCTTTTATTTCTTTTTTTAAACTTCTATTGTACAGTATTAAGTACTTCCTGTCACAGCCCTACAAGGGGGCTGGGGTCTCTACAGGAAAACTGATCTAGCTTAATGTCATAAATCTTCTAGAGTTACATGAGCTAGTTTACTATTCAGTGAAACTAGAGAGACAGGAAGTCAGATTAGCAGGAAGTCAGATTAGCACATGAAACATAAAATCTATGTTTACTTTGATTTAGCATATTTGTTTTTACTAAAGAAACACTGTTTCATATCCCATTAAATAGTGGAATTTAAAGCGACAGTTTACCCAAAAACTTTCTCTCCATTAATTTGTTCCCAATGATCCATTTTACCTTCTGGAGTGTATTAGATTGTTTACAAATAGCTCCTTAGCCTCTATATTGACATTTTAAATAGCTGATTTAGCCTGTAGTATCCCTACCTATACTGAAAGTTTATATACCTAGGTATAGGCTATTGAGAAAACTATGTAAACATAGCCAGCAGAAAAAATTACACTCACAGTGGGAGGTGGACAAGATAAATCTCTAAAATGTTAATTTTTAATTGTTCTTTCTAAGTGATGTACAGCGATAGAGATAAGAAAGGGGAAGCACTTGAGTGATAACATAAAATCTAATCTGTCTACAAGCTTAGCCTATTTTGATGGGCTGTGGTTTCAAAGAGCAAATCCAGCTATTTATTTTACAAAAAGAAGCATAAATAAGCAATTTCACATACATTTTATACGTTGCAGCTGGTGTAACAAGTCATGGGGAACACATTCAGGGAAAAACAATTTTACAGTGAACTGCCCCTTTAATATGTGATCATGGATTTAGTACTAGGGTTTTAAAAAAGTGGAATTTTAAATACACAGCAGTTCTTTTGCATTCTAATTAAAGCAGGTTACATAGCCAGGGAGCCATAGGTCCTAATATTATAGTCTTGTCCTTGCTCTTGGAGCTCCTCCTAGCACATGGAACATTATCATAATAGCTCTGAAAACTTTTCAAAGACACGTGTTTGCAAAAATATATATATAGCAAAAATACTGCTAAATACTTCTGAAATGCATTGCTGTGTATTTTTATTTCCACTTTGCAATGCACTTTGGGTTTAAAGGGACATGAAACCCAACATTATGTTTTCATGATTCAGATAGCGCATATAATTTTAAACACCATTTCAATTCTATTATCTAATATGCTGCATAGGTATCATTTGTTGCAAGAGCAACAATGAACTACTGGTCGCTGATGAACACATTGTGTGAGCCAATGACAAGAGGCATATACTGTACGTGTAGGCACCAATCAGCAGCTATCTCCCCATAGTGGATACCAGGATACCAAGAGAATGAAGCAAATAAGATAATAGAATTACATTTTAAATTTGGTTAAAATAATATGCTCTGTCCGAATCATTGTGACTCTGCAGTAACTTTAAACAAATAAATCAAAACAGGTAGGTTAAGTGTCCACTAGAGGGCAGCAGTTCTACAGGTTAGCACAGATCAGGCCTACTGACAAAAACTGTGGCAGAATGCAGATCTACTTATCCCCGTTTATCACAAAGGTATATTAAAATAAAATGTAAATTATTAAAAGCGTATAAAAGTCATTATTAAACTTTTAACGTGTGATTTTAGATTTTCTATTTACTTCTATTATCACATTTATCATTTATCACATTTTATCACATTTATTTGTATCCTTTGTTGCAAATCATACCTAGGTAGGCTCAGGACTAGCAATGCACTACTGAGAGCTAGTTGCTGATTAGTGGCTACACACATATGCCTATTTCATTGGCTTACAAGATGTGTTCAGATAGCTCCTGGTAGTGCATTGCTGCTCTGTAGCTGACTTTAACTGTGTGCTTAATCTATTTACAAGAGTAATTTCTTTTTACAATTCTATTTACCTTTAAGATATTTTTGCACTGCTTCTAATCATACTTTCTCTGCTAGTTAAGTGATTTTTGCATTGTCTCCATTAGAGTGCAGCAGCTCTACAGGTTAACGCAGACCAGTGTTCTACTAGCAAAATACAACATTCAATAAATGATACAGTTTAAAGGGACACTGAACCCACCTTTTTTTCTTTCGTGATTCAGATAGAGCATGCATTTTTAAGCAATTTTCTCATTTACTCCTATTATCAATTTTTCTTCATTCTCTTGCTATCTTTATTTGAAAAAGAAGCTTTTTGGGGGGTTCAGACCTCTGGACAGCACTTTTTTATTGGTGGATGAATTTATCCACCAATCAGCAAGAACAACCCAGGTTGTTCACCAAAAATGGCCCGGCATCTAAACTTACATTCTTGCATTTTAAATAAAGATACCAAGAGAATGAAGAAAATTTGATAATAGGAGTAACTTAGAAAGTTGCTTAAAATGTCATGTTCTAACTGAATCACAAAAGAAAAAAATTGGGTTCAGTGTCCCTTTAAGTTCTCACAAGTAAAATAAGGTCTTAAACACAGCTGATAATGGCATAGCCAGTACACTGTAACTAAGTCTAATATATTATACAGTAGGGTTGGTGGGAGCAGAAAATATAGCTGTGTAGATGGCAAATCTACAAAATATATATTAAAGTTGGCTTGTTGTTAATATAATACAATAATGAAGAAAAAAGGTTTATACAAAAGTCACAAACAGCAACTAGTCTTGGGACAGAAGGTCAGCAGTTGGAGGATACAACAATATTACATATGAAAAAACCCCATATTAAAGGGACATGCTGATGCACCAAAAACATTCTCTCATTTTTAACATGAGCCCTTTTCAATGCCCACACAATCTCATTCAGCCATTTTTATTATCAGCAGTGCTTTTTTTTTCATTGTCCGTTCTGTGAAATATGGTCCTATACATAACAAGTGCCAGTCCAATTCTCAATGCTTAACCAAACACTTACAGAGACAAATTTCACAGCTAAATGGATTTGATAAAAAAAACAGACAAAACGTTTGCGCTTATTACCCAGTGCCCAAAAAAATTGAAAATGGATCATTGGTTTTGCTCATGCACAAGACACACTGGCATCTGGTATTAGCTCTGCCATACTGGATGACATTAGGAAGTAACATTGCCAAACAAATACTAACGCTACCTGTTCAATCAAAGTTAACAAATTAATAATACGCACTATTACACTAATAAAGATGAATAATAAGCACTATTACACTAATAAAGATGAATAATAAGCACTAATAAAGATAAATAATAAGCACTATTACACTAAGATGAATAATAAGCACTGTTACACTAATAAAGATGAATAATAAGCACTAATAAAGATAAATAATAAGCACTATTACACTAAGATGAATAATAAGCACTGTTACACTAATAAAGATGAATAATAAGCACTATTACACTAATAAAAACGAATAATAAGCACTATTACACTAATAAAGATGAATAATAAGCACTATTACACTAATAAAACTAAAGCCATAAGAAATACACATGCCCATTATACCAATAATGACACTGCTTAAATTCCTTAAAAAGACATACACACATATATCTATGGCTTTGGAACACAACAGGTTAATTGAATGCATCACAGATTAACATTACTACAATTTATTAAAAGGGATTAATCACCATACAGACCTTTTAACCTGTGATGTAATTGCCATATTGTTAGTCATTAAAGGGACATTAAACACTAAATACATTTAGTAACCTTAGTATAGAGGTTATTCCCTGCCTCCCTCTAGTTATAGGTGCAGCCATATTGAAATCTAGCTTCCACTGCATCCCAGTGCTGATGTGTTTGCAGTGTAACCTAGGTTCCAAAATGGGGAGGGAGGTGCATGAAATGTGTTTAGTGTCCCTTTAATTGTGCACATTTCATTTGTTTGGTGCATGAAATTTGGAGATTAGCTATGCAGATAATGACTTCTAGTTTTGGGAAGGTAACAATTCCAACCTCCAGGGGTATTAATGGCAGAAGCCTTTTACACTTGTGATCACAAAAAAACACACTGACAATGAAAGAAGTATCTATTTTTCTCTAGCTGGAGGTAACGATTACCACAAAAAAAGTTGATTTATTCAACATAGAATTTTTTAATTTTTTTTTAAACAAAGCACTGACATACAGTGTGAAATACATTTTTGGTAGATAGAGAAACTCTTTGCATTTAATGTCATTTTTTTATTCTTATGAGGTATATTATAAACGTGACATACTGTACATACAGATAGCTGAAATGTACAAATGAGAAGATACATAAGCTTGTATTACAATAACACCATTTTGCGCATAATCCTTGGTTGATAACAATCATATAAGCAATATAATATACCTGGATTTTTGTATTATAGTTATGCTAGAGGTTTTCATGAAAGGAAAAGAACGTAAAGAGCTATCACATGCTCCATCAGTATAAGTAGCTTTGCAAATATTCCTCCCATGGATAAGAGGTCACTCTGGGGTCTACCTGATGCAGTATACTAAAGATAGTGGAGGTTTTGTGGGAAGTCCAGGGGCCAGTCTTGTGGAGGTTTTGGGGCAGGCCCAGGTGCTACTCTTGGACCCTTGGGGTAAATAAAGTGGAAAATATAACCTGCATAATGAAAGCTAATATATAGTATAGATTTAATTCTCTGCCATCTCCAACAGTACACATTGAGCTTAAAGAGCACAATACCTATGATTAAAGACTAGTAAACTGAGCCTGAACTTAAAGAAATAAAGTCTTGACTAACAAGTACTGACAAGCTTAGTACATGAGTATCAGGCAAGGAAAAAGGCAACATGGCCAGAAAAAATTAGGTGATGTGGCAGCATCACCTAACCCTCCTTTAGTTTAAAATATCTCCAAGAAAAAATAAATGGAAAAGTTGGCAAGATTATAGGTGAGAGTGCATTTTTAATTGTTGGTTATAATATTAAAACAGGAATACCATTATAGTCTTAATAAGCCAGATTAATACTTAATATGGGGAATGAATACGACCTACTATACATTAATATTCTAAATCTCAGGTAAAATTACCTGAAATCTCTAAATCTCAGGCAAATATTGTTGAATCTCTACAGGATAAGAGAGTAGTTACTACAAAAAATACATAGCATGACCACCAATCAAATAAACATCTGCAGCTTGATAGAACTGGTCTCCCTTAAAAAAAAAATTAACTTATGCCGTCCTTAGCAGTGAAATAGTGAGGAATTGATCCGGAGTACGACCCACAGATGGTAACAGAAGATGGGCAAAGGGATCTGGGATACTACAGGAGAAGGCAGTCTCATAGGCTGCATTGTACAACCTGTTGGACTTAGGAATTCTCCACAAGTGAAAGAGGAGACAGTTAGACCACAAGCACTCGATGGTAACCAAAGTGGCTGTACTGTCCCTTAACTTTAAATTGCAAAGGTCTAAATGGTCTACATTATAAACTGAGTTTATTACAATTGCGACAGCCTTCATGCTCTTGCTCTGGCTGTCCAGTGTAGTAATACTCAAGCTTGCGTTACCACTGAGCACACAAGTGCGGTCAGCCATTATATTGTCACCACCTGCTGTTACATGATCTTGGAGCTGTGTCATATCAGTTAATTCCATTGTTGCTTGGTTAGGTAAATCATACACTTGAGCAAACAAGGGATGGTGGGATCCCTGGGTTGTATCGTTGGGATGAGACACGACAGAAAGAGGCAAGAGAGCACCTGTAGAGAGGTCTTTCAGCATAGCGGATGTAAGTGCATCTCGGAGGTCCACTGAAAATTTGGCTCGGTATTCACTGAGTAGGTTGTGCAATTCTTCCAACAAGGTAACAGCCATGTTATAGGTGAATAGACAGTGAGCCGCAATGAAACTAATAGATATCAAAGAGCAGTACTACACCTGCTGCTGTATCCTGGAAAAGTAGTAGGGGAGGGTACCAAGCACTGAAAGCTAGGCCGCCACCACAGAGCTTAGTGGTCCAGTCTGGATCTCTAAAAGCGCAGGCACAACAAGCTTTAGATCATCAGGATCCTCAAACACTTCTGCAATAGTATCTTGCAGGATGGGTTATGGAAGTTGTGCCAGTCCATAGATAACTGGCGGATTATCGGATGCGTTCTTAGAGCAATCAGAATTGCAGCCGATCATGGCCGCTAGCTGGACATGCCCCTGCATTTTATGTCCATTTAAGAATTTAAAAGTGAAAGTAGGCTAAATAAAACTAATTGTTCCCCAAAATATAATAAGATGGGGGGAAGATAGCAAGAACCCACTTTTCCAAGAACTTTCTAAAACACTCTCAATAACTTTCACAGGACAATTTGACACCAGGATTCCAATCCATCTGAAAACACATTTCAAAGCATATTTGGACTCTACAGTTTTGGCCACTTTTTCTGGTTGTATATTTTGACTTTGTGTACATCTTTTTTCAACATTTTAGTGTTTGTGCTTCTTCCATTAACATGTTGATACCTGTAACAGTTTATTTTATTTAATACAAATGTACAACTATACATGAGCTGATATTATTGGTTAAAGGGATAAGAAAGTCAATAATAAGAGTCAATAATTAACTTGCATGATTCAGAAAGAAGATGTAGTTTTAAGACAGTTTTGAATTCACTTCTATTTTCAAATTGTCTTTGCTATTTTGGTATCCTTTGTGGAAAAATAATATGTACATATCTTTCAGTACAGGGAGTTAGCTGATGATTGGTGGCTACACACATGTATCTCTTGCCATTGGCTCACCAGATGTTTTCAGTTAGCTCCCAGTAGTGCATTGCTGCTCTACAGCTGACTTTAACTATGTGTTTAGTTCAGGCATTCAGAGGTTTTGGATGCTTTCGAATGCACTCACTTTAGCATTCGGCTTCTTATGTAGCCGGATTTATTCTTGTGAAAAACATAAATTATGCTTACCTGATAATTTTGTTTCCATCGAGGGGAGGAGAGTCCACGGCTTTATTGATTACTATTGGGAATTAAGAACCTGGCCACCAGGAGGAGGCAAAGACACCCCAGCCACTTCCCTCATCCCCCAGTCATTCTGCCGAGGGAAACAGGAAAAGTAGGAGAAATATCAGGGTATAAATGGTGCCAGAAGAGTATTACATTTAGGTCCAGCCGTGGACTCTCCTCCCCCTTGATGGAAATGAAATTATCAGGTAAGCATAATTTATGTTTTCATCTAAAGGGGAGGAGAGTCCACTGCTTCATTCATTACTATTGGGAACATATACCCAAGCTCTAGAGGACACTGAATGAAACCGGGAGGGTAAAAGGCGGACCCTAATCTGAGGGCACCACAACCTGCAAAACCTTTCTCCCAAAAACAACTTCCGCAGAAGCAAAAAACGTCAAATTTGTAAAACTTTGTAAAAGTGTGTAAGAAGGACCAGGTAGCCGCCTTACAAATTTGCTCCATAGAGGCCTCATTTTTGAAGGCCCAAGACGAAGCCACAGCTCTAGTTGAATGAGCCATGATCCTCCGAGGAGGTTTATGTCCCGCTGTCTCATAAGCCAATCGAATCAAGCTCCTCAACCAAAAAGACAAAGAAGTAGCAGAGGCCCTTTGCCCCTTGCGCTTCCCAGAATACACCATAAAAAGAGATGAAGACTGTCTGAAATCCTTTGTAGCCTGAAGATAGAACTTCAAGGCACGAACCACATCCAGGTTATGAAGTAACCTCTCCTTTGAAGAAGAAGGGTTAGGACACAAAGAAGGAACAACTATTTCCTGATTAATGTTACGGTTAGACACCACCTTGGGAAGAAACCCCAACCCAGTGCGAAGTACAGCCTTATCCGCATGAAACACCAGATAAGGAGGATCACATTGCAAGACAGCTAGTTCAGATACTCTGCGTACTAATGCAGTAGCCAACAGGAAGAGAACCTTCCAGGACAGAATCTTAATGTCTATGGAATGCATAGGTTCAAACGGAACCCTCTGCAAAACCTTAAGGACTAAGTTTAAGCTCCAAGGCGGAGCCGACTGTCTAAAGACAAGCCTGATTCTAGACAGAGCCTGAACAAAAGATTGAATGTCAGGGAGCTCAGCGAGTCTCCTATGCAACAAAACTGATAGTGCCGAAATCTGTCCCTTTATGGAACTAGCGGCAAGACCCTTCTCCAACCCATCTTGGAGAAAGGATAGAATCCTGGATACCTTCGCCTTATGCCAAGGATATCCATGTTTCTCAGACCAGGACAAGTAAGTCCTCCACACCTTATGGTAGATGCGACGAGTAACCGGCTTCCTTGCCTGAATTAGAGTATCAATCACACTTTCAGAAAAGCCTCTCTTGGCTAGGACTAGGTGTTAAATCTCCATGCAGTCAGTCTCAGAGAATCTAGATTTTGATGCTGAAAGGGGCCCTGTGACAGCAGATCCCTGCGACAGGGTAACTTCCATGGCGGAGAGGATGACATCCCCACCAGATGCGCAAACCACGTCCTCCGTGGCCACGGAGCAATCAGAATGGCAGAGGCCCGCTCCTGTTTGATATTTGCCACTATGTGAGGTAGAAGTGGTAATAAAGGAAAAATGTAAGCTAGGCTGAATCCCCAAGGAACCGCTAAGGCATCTATCAGCTCTGCCTGGGGATCCCTGGATCTCAACCCGTATCAAGGTAGTTTGCAATTGATTATGGATGCCATGAGATCTATCTCCCGGGTTCCCCATCTGTGACAAATCTCCGCAAACACTTCGGGGTGAAGAGACCATTCCCCCGGATGGAAGGACTGTCTGCTGAGAAAGTCCGCTTCCCAGTTGTCCACACCCGGAATGTGAATAGCTGAGAGCGAGCAGTCATGGGACTCCGCCCACTCCAGAATCCAAGACATCTCCCTCATCGCGAGGGTTGATGTAAGCCACCGAGGTAATGTTGTCGGTCTGGAATCTGATGAAACTGACTGACCCCAGAGAAGGCCAAGCCTTCAGAGCATTGTAGATTGCTCGTAGTTTTAGGATGTTGATCGGAAGGAGAGACTCTTCCCTGGACCACTTTTCATGTGCCATCCTGGCACCTCAAACAGCTCCCCATCCTGACAGACTGGAGTCAGTGGTCACAATCTCCCAGGACGGTCTCAAGAAGGATGTCCTCATGGACAATTGCTCCGGACGAATCTACCAAGAGAGGGAGTTCCGAGTCCGAGCATCCAGGAAGATCAGCTGTGATAGATCTGAATGATCGCCGTTCCACTGTCTCAACATGCACAATTGAAGAGATCTAAGGTGAAACCTGGTGAATGGGATGACATCTATGCTTGACACCATGAGACCTATCACCTCCATACATTGAGCCACTGATGGGCTTGAGGAGGACTGAAGGGCAAGACAGGTGGACGCAAGCTTCCTGCGCCGCTGACCCGTGAGAAATATATTCATGGACATAGAGTCTATTATCGTGCCCAGGAATTCCAACCTGTTTCTGGGAAACAGGGAACTCTTTCCTGAGTTGATCTTCCAACCGTGAGATTGGAGTAGAAGAAGAAGAGCCCTCGAATGATCCTCTGCGAGACTGAGTGACGGCGCCTGAACCAGGATGTTGTCCAGGTAAGGCACGACCGCAATGCCCCTGGATCTGGCCACTGCAAGCAGCGCCCCCAGAACCTTCATGAAGACTCTCTGGGCTGTCGCCAGACCAAAAGGAAGGGCCACAAACTAGAAGTGTTGGTCCAGAAATGCAAATCTTAGGAACCTGAAGTGGTCCCTGTGGATTGGCACATGAAGGTAAGTGTCCTTCAAGTCTATAGTCATCATGAACTGTCTCTTTTGAACTAGGGGCAGAATAGATCTGATCATTTTCATTTTTGACGATGGAACACTCAGAAACTTGTTTAAACACTTTAGGTCCAGAATCGTGCGGAACGTGCCCTCCTTCTTTGGAACCACAAAAAGGTTGCAATAGTACCCTAGACCCCTTTCTGCTATGGGTACTGGTACGTTAACCCCAAAAGAGGCGAGATCTCTCACACACTCTATAAAGGCCTCTCTCTTCTCTGGTCTTGAAGACAGGTTTGACAGGAGGAATCTGCCCTCGGGCAGATGGGATCTGGACCTATCCTGTAACCCTGGGAGACCACTTCTAGAACCCAAGAGTCCTGAACGTCCTGCAACCATGTGTCTGAGAATAGAGATAATCTGCTCCCTACGTGATCCGGGGGCCGCCCCTTCATGCCGATTTTGTCTTGCTCTGCTTAGACTTGTTCCAAGATTGAGCCGGCTTCCAAGATCCCTTGGACTGGTTCGCTTTTGCGTGGGTTGCTGGCGCTGGGCCTTGTCCGCACAAAAGGGACGAAAAGTAGATCCTTTAGGCTTAGCCTCTTACCCTTGCCATAACCGTGGATATAATCAAATCCAATCCTGGACCGAACAGGATCTTTCCCTGAAAAGGCAAGGACAACAGCCTCACCTTAGAGGTCATGTCCAAAGACCAGATTTTAGCCACAGAGCCCTGTGCGCAAAAACAGAAAAATCTGACACTTTAGCATTCAGGCGAATAACTTGCATATTGGCATCACAGAATTGGCAATCTTCAGCGCTTTAATCTTCTCCTGTATCTTGTCGATGGATGTCTCCCCTTGACCATTTCACACAGGGATTCACATCAATATGTCGCAGCTCCAGCAACCACCGCAACGGCCGCTGCTGGCTGAAAAACAAACCCTGTGTGCTAAAACATCTTTCTCAACATGTTTTCCAGCTTTTTATCCATGGGCTTTCAAAATGAATAACTATCCTCGAGGGGAAGAGTCGTCCGCTTCGCGAGCATAGAGATAGCCCCATCCACCTTAGGGATGATCCCCCACAGCTCAAGCTCAGAGTCTGGAACGGGGAACAGTTTTTTAAAGGAAGAAGAAGGGGAAAAGGAAGAACCTAATCGCTTCCATTCGTTCTTAATAATATTAGCCATCTTAACGGGAACCGGGAAAGACTGAAGTACTACCCTGTCCTTGTATACCTTGTCAAGCTTAGGAATCGCAGGTTCCTCCGGTATCTTAAGTTCCGGGAACCTCCAGAGTAGCAAGCACCTGCCATAGCAGAAAGAGCAAATTCTCCATCCTAAACCTATAACCAGGCTCCTCCGCCGTCGGATGATTAGATGACATGGACTCCAACCCAGAAGGGGCCTCCTCCGAAGAGTCGGAGTGGGCCTTTTCATTGTATAGAGCCTCTGGATCTCCCATCGGCGAGGACAAACCCTGGGCCGGGCTACTATGATAAACCCTATGCTTGCGCTTAGCAGAACGTGGTAAGGCATGGATCGCTTTCAAAACCGCCAATTCCAATTCCAGTTGGTCCGCAAAATCTGACAGCCAACGATTCTCTCCTGAAGGAGTAACGGTTGGACCCCAGGGCGCTGCATGTGCAATCGGAGATGAATGCCCCTCCCGGGATGAAGAACTCTCAGAGGTGGACGGATCAGTAGTACTAGACATCTGTTTATATTTAGATGTTGTAACTTTATCAAAACATGTGGAACATAGTTGATCTTACCAGAATCTACGCCGTGGAACAGGAACATGGCCCTTCAAGTGTGACAGGTTAGTAGCCTCGCTCCTGACATGGACTTGAGTGAAGAAAGCAGGCAGCAAAACTCGTCAATGCTGATTGCTTATGGAGCTGTTAATATGAGTCGGATGGTTTCACAGAAAGACTCTCCCTGCATCTCTGGATTCTAAATTTCGCCCAGACTCTCAATGAGAGGCTGACAGGACTACTTAAAACTCCAGTCCCACTGGGAAGAGTACTGTCCTCCATAAGAGACTACTCCGAAACTGCGGCACTCCTCTGCCATCCTCCTGTGACGAAAGGCAAAGAATTACTGGGGGATGACGGAAGTGGGGGAGGTATTTAAGGCTTTGGCTGGGGTGTCTTTGCCTCCTCCTGGTGGCCAGGTTCTTAATTCCCAATAGTAATGAATGAAGCCGTGGACTCTCCTCCCCTTTAGATGGAAAGTTCAATGCATTAAGATCTTTGCACAGATTTTATTGTGTTGAACTATCACAAAAATAAATCCGGCTCTGAAAAGAACTGAATTCCACATTCAGAAACGTCCAAATACACATGCGTTGTTTAATCCCTTGCAAGGGTTAAACACACCATTATCTACAAGCAACAGTGCAATAATAAAATGCACTAACATATTAAAGCATTATCTTTTTGCACATTTATATCCCTTTTAAGTGAAAAACATTTAATTCAAACAAATTAGGCATTATGAATAGTTACTTAACACACCCCATTTTTTGAATAACAGGCTGATGTTCCCAGTGAGGAAACCTATCTGCACGGGTCTGGCGGCTAGGAAGATGGTCTCAGCAACCCATATATACTTGTATATGCTTTTAATAATGTACATTTTATTATAATATACCTTTGTGATAAAGGGATAAATAGATTTGCATTCTGCCATGTTACAAACGCACCACTATAAGGGGACGAAAACAAATTAATTGTAATGGGTATTCGGATAATTTGTTATGATCAAAATGCAAAAGGCTGCAGCGGCATTAAGCTCTTTTCCAAGCCGCATTTATTCTCGTAAAAGTGCAACACACTATGATCTCTCCAAATCCAAATCTTGGTGTGTTGCACTGTCACAAAATCAAATCCGTCTCCAAAAATAGCCAAAAGCTGCAATCCTTCTTCCGCATCCAGACCATAATGAATAATCCAAATGCCCATGCCTAGTAAATAAGTTATACCTAACTAACGACCAATATAATACATTTGTTGTCAGTGCATACGTATTTGAGGATTAATGGGCATAAAAACTGTTATTTGTTTGTCAGTATAAAAAGTTAGCATATTAGAAAAGGCAGGATCTGCACTACTGGTTCTGTTAGACCTACTAGTATCCTGTGATATCAACACTAACGTGCACACAACTTGCCAGCCCATGACAATCAATATTCATAAGAAGAGCCTATAGATTCCAAAAGACAGCTTCTGATTGGCTTTCCTTGGCAGCTAACTGTACAGAGCACAGAATCTAAGATTATAGGTAGTGCATTCCAAAATTTATGGAAAGTCTACCTTTTGTTTGCTAATAACTAGGTCTTATATGGAGAGATAAAGGAGAAATAGGAATGCCTGAATAGGGAACACCAAGAGACACACAACCAAATATAGGCAGACCTTTATATAGCACTATGAATATGAAGGAATTAAATGGACATATTCAGTAGTACGCTAGGGCTGTACAGGCCCAGAAAACTACAGTGGAACAGCTGGTACTAAACAGCATTAAAAAAGTAGTGTGCATGGAGAATACCTACCAATCAGTGTCTGAGCATGTGAGCCAGGAACATGTACATGACACCAATAGAATGATAAAAAGGGTTAATGCAGCGCACTTTGCTTACTTATCCCTTTAATGTATTTACTAGAGGGTTGGTACCAAATCAGCACATATGAAGGTACAGATGGGAATAAAAACTTCTTGCCTGTACCTTCTGCACAACCTTCCCCCTAAAGAAGTAAAAACATTGAACTTGTATTGAAGACCTTGTGGCTGTTTTATTCCATTGTTGAACAAAGGCTTCACTGTATGATAAAGCTATATAGCTCAAACAGAGTTCTCCACTTACAAGGTGCGGATATTTTCCAAAGATCATAATGATGAACAAAACCATTTTTTGCAAAGAAGCCTTAGAAACCTTCTGTTACATTCTGGAAAAAAAATGGAGGACAAAAAAAATGATTATCAATACCATATTCTTACCTTATCTTGTCTCAGTTCCCAAACTGGCACTCACCAAAAAGGAGTTGTTTCTCTATAAGGGGGAAATACATAAACCCAAAAACACTTCCTCTACCTGCAGGATACTATTTTACTATAAAACCAGTAAATATAAAATATTAATGCTTTGTGAGTGCTCTTGGCTCAACCTAACAATAATCAGCAAAATAAATAAATAGCACCAAAGCAGTAATTACATTGGACAGATAAACACATAGACCCAGGAAATCATGAGATGAACCCCATACCACCACTGCCTTACATACAGATGAATGAGCCTGTAACCTCTGCAGAAAGAGTCCTTCATTGCTTGATATGCCTGAGATGATGTAACTGTGAAACCACCAGGAAGCTGTAATATTGTAATATTTAAAGACATACATCCTTTGTAATGTTTCTGCAGAATAACAAGCAACCTGCCAAACTGCCTCTGGTACGTTTTCATTTAAGATCCATCTAGATTGTAAGTTCCCCCGGGAATAGGGACCTCAATTCCCCCTGTATTTGTTTGTTACATTTGGTTCGGTGTCTTATATTGTACTGTATTTTATCATTGTTGTACTTTTAACTTTGTACCCATGGACAGCGATTTGTTGGCGCTTTATAAAAAAAGAATAATAATATGGCGAAAATAAACCACATTCAATGTGTAAAGAAGTTTCACATTCACTAGATTTTTATTTGGAACAAATGAGAGGAATATGTTGTGAAAAGCATGAAACTAGACAGAGGTAAAGGCGTAATGGCTCCTCCAAAAAACTGCCTTTAATTTGAGATTCCAGAGGAATGCTTCTATAAAGGTTCAAAGGGAAAAGCCAGAAGATAGCCAAGGGCCAAAGATAAAGCTCATACCTGGGACAAGGACCAGTCAACACAGTAGATTTGCATAATGAACAAATGCAAGATAACAAGACAATGCAATAGCACTTAGTCTGAACTTCAAATGAGTAGTAGATTTTTTTTCTGACAATTGTAAAAGTGATGTCTATTTCCACTCCCCCTGTACCATGTAACAACCATCAGTCAATCACAAATGCATACACGTACCATGTGACAGCCATCAGCCAATCACAAATGCAAATACATATATGCTGTGAATTCTTGCACATGCTCAGTAAGAGCTGGTGACTCAAAAAGTTTAAATATAAATAGACTGTGCACATTTTGTTAATGGAAGTAAATTGGAAAGTTGTTTAAAATTACATGCTCTATCTGAATATTGAAAGTTTAATTTTGACTTGAGTGTCCCTTTATTTTAACATAAATTCTTGATGCAACTGTGAAAAAAAATACCTTGTTTTTTTCCACCATTTTTTTTTTTTTTTTTTTTTGAGTTTTCAAAAGAGCTTTATTAAACTTATCAAGTTTACAGGTATAAATATACGATTAATGAAAACCAAAAGAGCAATACAAATGCAAATATAACAATGCGAGGACACAGTCCGTCCTCTAAACTGTCTATAGACATACATTGTGAAATAATTGATATACTGTTCAAGGAAGTACTTATAACACCATCATGAACAAATATAATTAAAGGTACTTTATAACGCAGTTGAGGCCTAAAGGTCTCTAGGCCAAAATAGAGGGGGGAAGGGAGAAAGGTCTGAGGGTGGGATGAGGGGGTAGGGAAAAGGGTTGAGTAATAAGTCCTTGGTCGTAGGTGGGTGTTTCAAAGGAAATCCAGCTCGGTCTGGTAAGAATTATCCCTAGGTCAGATCTCTCATTCCCTCCGGGAAGAACTAGGAGGGAGTGAGGACATTAGGTCTCCAGGTTGTATCATAAGAGTCTTTCCAGTCGGTCCATGTAAGCTCAAATAGGTCAGAATTACCTAGGTTGTAAAATATACTTTTTTCCATATTATATATATAGGCCATATAGTAGCAAACTCTCGTCCAACTAGGTGAGGGCTCTGATTTCCAGTCACAGGCAATCAGGTGTTTGATGGACATAAAGAGGTATATACTAATGTAAGCATGGTGTTTGGGGAGAGAGTGGGTACCAATGTGTAATAGGGCAACTGCAGGAGAGCTACGTAAGGAGATTCCCAGTTTGGAGAGGGCTCCAAAACATTTTGTCCATAAAGGGCGTATTTTAGGGCACTCCCACCAAATGTGCAGAGCGTCCCCTTTCTGACCACAATCTCTCCAACAGTACGGAGATGCGCTAGGGAATATTTTAGCTAGCCTGATGGGCACATAGTACCAATGGGCCACCAACTTATAATAAGTTTCAAATAGGGTGGTGCAATGTACAGCTTTTTTGGTTCGTTCGAGCGCTTGTTCCCAATCGTCTACTGTGAGCGATTTGTCTAGCAGGGAGCTCCACTTGGCCAGGTGAGGGGCCGGAATTGGGTTTGGCTCCGAGTCCAACAGGGTGTAATGTCTAGAGAGGGGTCTATATAGCCTCTTTCCTAGGTTCCAAATGGACTCCCACGGGTCAGAGGGCGATTTAACTGAGGCTTGAAGCCCCAGGCGGTCATAAAGCTTTTGATTCTGCAATATTCAAATTTCAGGGTATGGGGTAGGGCCACATCAGCCCCCAATTGGGACTCAGTTTTAAATCCACACTCCGGTGCCGGTAGCCAGAGGTCCGAGACCACTTTTATTCCAATTTGGGTCCATCTCAGAGGGTGGGCATCCTGTAGGCCTACTAACAGGCCGGATAATGAGGTTATGGGAGAGGGGTGAGGGGCGATTTGTCTAGAGTGGCGGATTTTATCCCAACATTTCAGGCATTCCTGGATGATGGGGTTTATCAAGGATAGTTCCCTACGGCAATGGGACGGCGTCCATATCAGGTCACGTAAACTTAGGTTATAAGGAAGTGAAGCCTGTTCGATGGAGTGCCATTTGCAGGAAGATTGCGTGACTCCCCATTGGGAGACATGGGTGAGCATTGCTCCCTCGTAGTATCTTACCACGGAGGGAGAGCCCAGACCGCCCTTAGATCTAGGTAGTTGTAGCACTCTCTGCGCCACCCTTGGGGGCTTGCCCTGCCATATATGTTTAGTTATTTCGCTCTGGAACTGTAATAGAATGTGCCTGGGCACTCTGATTGGCAGACAGCGGAATAGGTATGTGAGACGAGGCAAAAAGGACATCTTTAATGCTGCTATCCGCCCTAACCACGAAACTTGCGAGAGGTTCCAGCTCTTGCCGAGGGAGCGAAGCTCCGATAGCAAAGGGAGGTAGTTGTCCCCGATAATCCGGGGAAAATCATTGGATAACTTGACTCCCAAGTGGGTCACTGAAGTGTCCGACCATCTAAAAGGATATTTGAGTTTTAGAGGGACGAATTTATCAAAACATAAAGTGCTTAAATCGAAGTAATTACAAAACAGCAGGTAACAAAACCTATCATAACTTATTAAATATAACTTATTCGAAAGGTGAACATTGTGGCGGCTTATAGAATCTCACAGGGGACCTGCCTGCCTCAGAATGCAGGCTAGTCAGTAGCAACCATCAGGGGAGACCTAATAGCCAACTTATTTATAGACTAGATCAAGTAACTTCAGAAGGAGCCTATTCAGCATGCTCAGGGTGTCCTTGAGAAACTTGCAGATGTTGAGTCTTGGGTCTTTTTATTCTCTGTTCTTTTATTGACCACTCAGGAGCTGAAGCTTTCAGGGTAGATTGAGGTTGAGCCCGTACATTTTGAGGATCGACTAATAAACCCCATGAGGTCAGCAGAGTCGCACCCTGCGAGGGTGTGGTAATGGTTATGGACTGGTTGTCTTTGGTAACTATGAGTCTGGTTGGGAACCCCCATCGATAACGGTAGTTAGCCCTACGCAGAGCAGTGGTCACCGACTGAAAATGTCGGCGCTGTTGGAGGGTGTGTGCTGAAAGGTCAGGTAATATTTGTACTCCCTCGAACCTTCCACTTAAGTTTGGTTTACGATAAGCAGCTTGAAGGAGGCGGTCTTTATATAGGTAGCTATGGAAGCACACCACAATGTCCCTCGGCTTATCAGAACTCACCGACCTGGGGCGCAGAGCCCTATGCGCTCTCTCCATTGTGCCAGACAGTCCATCAGGGGTGCCTATCAGCTCTTTGAAGAGGTCTTGGAGGTAACCTTGGATATCTGCTGGAGCTACCGTTTCTGGGACTCCTCTGAATCTGATATTACTGCGCCTCGATCTGTCCTCCATATCAGCCAGTTTAGATTCTAATTGTGAGATCTGCTCAGCCAGGTTTTCAGCATAGGCCAGGATATTGGATTGGTCCACCGCTTGATCATCTTGCTTGCGCTCCAGCGCATCAACCCTGTCACCAATTTCTGAAATTTCCTTTTTGAGTTCAGCTGAGCTGCGTTGGATTTCTTGGGTGATGGACTTAGTCTGGATGGCCAGAAGTTTCTTGAGCGATGATTCTGTAATGTAATGTTGGGTGGAAGATGCTGAGTGTTGGCTAGATTGAGATTCTTCATCTTGGGACTCCGGTTCACTCATTGCACCTCCTGGTTGGGATGGGGTTTCCTTAGAAACGTGGGCAAAATGGTCAAAGACTGGGTTTGGGGTTAGACTTTGAATGCTTCTTTATCATGTGAGGCATCTTATAGGTTAATGGTTAGATCCCTGGAAGGCAAAGTAGTGAATCTCTGGAGGCTCAAGAGCAATATCCTGCTGTTTTGAGAGAAATTCAAGGGTTATACATACTAAAATCAAGCACGTAGTTTACATAATACCTATCACATTGTTGGAGCGGGGCTGATTTACACATCAAGAGGAGAAATTACATGAGTGTACAGTTTTGTTACCACCACGCTAGTCCCTCACCTCGGGGAGCAGGGGGATACGACCCGAAGGAAGGGAAAAGGGAGTTGGAAGTGACCCACCCGGACAAGCCGGGCGGGAGCGGGGAGGTGAGGGGTTAGTCAGTAGGGTATAGAGATCAGTCAGTATACCACAGGTGAATTGTTAGTTCAGTGAGGGCAAGCCTGACTGTGTCAAAATATGAGGTGAGAGAGTGAGAGTATTACACAGACGGGCTTATAAACCTAGATTACCCGGAGCAGTGGCCCCTGTCAGCTAGTGCTCAGAATAAGAAGCTAAGTTTGCTTCCTAAGATAGTAAATAATTCAGGTAATTGCAATAAGCAGACAGGAGCAACTGGGGTTCAGGTAAAATGTAATCACAGAGTGAGTATGGGCGATATTATACAGCAGTCCCTGCAAAGGAAGTGAAGCATACAGTTGCTTAATATACAGGCAAGACTAGTATTATGGACTAGACCTGCAGGAGAAAGCCATGTTCAATAATATGTAGTGTCCAAATTCCTTAAAGTCAGATCCCAGCAGAACACTGATCACAAACCCTGGTCGCAGCTGCTATTACAAGGGTTAAAAGTGTAGGGGAATAAAGGTCCTGGAGAGGCCACACTTTATGTCTCTGTGTGGGCAACTATGGGGAGATGGGACCCCAGATGAGATAAATGAACACATCAGCATAAAATATATGGGACAGTGGCTCCTGTTGGCCGGAGCGCAGGGCAGAAGCGGAGAGGCTTTATAAAACACAGCTTAGTGGGGTAGGAGTAGGCTGTTACCTGAGAAATTAACACTTAGGTATGTAGTAGTTTAATTTACAAGTGAGACTATTACCATAAGAGGACCTGTAATAAATGAAAGTTATCAGGCAAACAGCATGTCAAAACAACACTCCACTCTGGGCTTAGACCCAAAGAAACATAAGCTGGCGCAGCAGCGATGTTATAACAATACAGTAAAACAGACTGATGTAAAAAGTCAGACTGCGTAGCAATTGAGTCCAGCCTTAACTATATTACTCAAACAGTTTGTATGCTGCAAATGAATATGACTTTGCAGGCCAAAGCCTGGGGGAAAGATCTGTAATAAACAAATATGCAGCAGATGTTGCTTCAGGAGACTGAGGAACTATAGGTGAGCTGGGGGAAGAGATGACCTGCAGTAAGATTTACTAAGTTAGAAAGTCTCGCTGTGCAGGGCCTGGCCTCAGGTATAGGTAACAGTACACCTTTTACAATTCAAGTAATCAGAGTTAAGTGTGTAGCTGGCACAGGGCCAAATCAATAAAGGTGATGAGTGTGGCTCAGCAAGATTGCTCCCTTTAAGGAGGCATAAACAGTGGAAATGTTCCTGTAGTGGGGATAAGTCTTGTTATCAGCTGCTGTGCAACAAAGTTATGTGCAGGTTACTCACTAGAATCTCAGAAGGCAGAAAAGGATGTCATCTGAAGTGACTAGGTCTTACCCGGCTCCTGCTGCAAGGTGTTTGTGGTGAGAAGCTGGCAAGTTTGTAATTTATCGCCAGAGCCGGGATTCTGTTTGTCAACTGGGCCTTCCGTACTAAAGATGTGAGAACGAGGAGGCCTTAAGATGGCGGATGTTCGCGCCTTTTCCCCAGGGCCTATTGAAGGAGTATCAAAAACTGGGCAGCAGCGGATCCCCAAGAACCAAAAGCACCCAATCTATCTTCAGGGCTGCAGAACCCACCCGCGAGTGAAGGAGGTCAGTGCAGTAATTCGCTCTCGGTCCGGTGTCCCCCGGCGTTCCGGGGGTATTTCGGCTAAGCCCTCTAATATGGGACAACCTCACTCGTATGACTCAGACCAGCAGCAGGGCCCTCCGGAGCGGATCCCCGACCCTCCGGAGTAGTGCTGCAGGGTGAGGCTCAATCAGCGGCAGGTAGAGTCCAAGTAAGCTGGGCAGTTACTCCGGAGCGGGGCCCCGACCCTCCGGAGTAGGTGAGGAACTGCCGTTATGGGTGAGGGTCCGGTTAGGAGTCTGATCCCTTCCGTAATGTTGCGCTCAAACAGCGTTAGTAGCTTGTGAATCAGGCTAAAAGGTCCGGATAACTGAGGTGTCAGTAGCTGCTCCTGGGGTAGATCTCCGGTATGTTCAATGAGCGCTGGCGGCCCGGGCTCCTTACCGCAGCTTCGAAGTTGATGATGCCCAATAAGTTAAGTTGGGCACAATGTCCCACTTATGTCAAATGTCTACTATATTTCTGGCTGCAATCTGGACAAATGTCCCCAAAGATAACACTTAATAACACTTTTTAATGCTTTAGGGCTCAGGAGCTCAGCACACACACGACTGATCAGCTCAGTGGCTAGCTCCACCCCCTTTTTCCACCATTTTAACAATTAATTCCCAGGGAATTACAGAGAAAACTTGCTCAAAGTAACGAAGAATTTTTACCATTTTTGCTATCTGTTTAAACAGAAATGGGATATTTTGGGTTTCTCACTGAAATTATTTACACACACCTACTGCAGTCATAAGACAAATGGTTGTAAAAGCTTCTCTGTGATTTCCTTTGTTAAGAAATAAAAGACATGCATGGCTTTGCAATAGGTTTTTGGCAATTAGAAGGCCGCTAATTACAGTTGGGCACCATACTTCTGAAATTTCCAGCAGTGAATGGGGCTAATCATCTAGCTTGTAAGGTTAAGTTTACTGTAGTGTAGGGATTACCCTCTCACCCCCTGATCCCTCTCAAACACCTCTCTTCCCTGCCCCCCACTCCACACACACACACTGGTCACTACCATCTTTGCTACTGGCAGACAGTCTGCTCTTATGAATATATTTATTTTTTAAAAAGCTCTATTTCTTTCTGTAGCGTAGGGGTCGCTCCTCACTCTCCACCTTTTTCATCCCCCCAATAGCTCTTTTACCCTCCCACTGCCCATCTCCATATTTGTTACTGGCAGTAACAAATAACACGTTTTTCAAAAATAAAAATCTGTAGTGCAGGGGCACCTCCCCCTCTAAGACCCATTTTTTCCTTAGAGTAGGGTCCTCACTCGCCCACCAGTTGAGTATGTTTCATAGTGTAATGCCCCATCCCTTCCTCCACCCACGATCACCACCCATCTGCCTCGATCACCAACTACGTCAACACAGTACGCTGGGCAAAGTACTGTATGACGTAGTACTTATGTCCATTTGGCACAAGGGGTTAAACTAAGAACAGGTCACTGGAGTAACTGCTCAGTGAGCAGATAACACTCATTCTTTTAGTTTACTCATTTGCTTGGGGGGAAAATCATCCAATCCAGCAATGATCCAATCAGCATCATCAGTGCTGAGTTCACACTTTGCTTTACTGTGGTCTTGTGACATTTCATAGTAAATTTCTTTTAATTGAGGAATCCAGGAAAAGCATTTGATGCTTGAATTAGACCCTTAAGGTCCCTCTATGTCCCTCTACTTTAGAATGTAGCTACTGGCTACTTTAAAAATCTTGCCTTTAATTATTTAATTTCTCAAATGTTTTACTACAGACACATTTCATATATTAAACATGGTACGGGCTGTAAAGAAAAATGTGTTTTATCGTTTTCTCACAACAACATCCAAAACAGAAGTGCCTTCTTTTTCAAGGGCATGAAGAAACTAAATTATGGCTTCAACCAACATTTAAGAAACAAACTTGGCAATGCTGGAACTAGGATTAAAGTAGAAACTTGTACGTTGGGGAGACATTTGGGTAATGTACGATACCTTTGATGAGCATGTACTTTAGTAAGGGGGCACTTTGGTGGGAATTTTTAGGGAAATGTCTTGCTTTTGGTGTCAAAGTAGGGGAGCTAGCTAAAGGGTTGTGCAGGATGTCAGGGGTTCAAATGGTGTGTTGGTATTGGGGTCAATTTAGTAAGGGGTATTTGCTGTGGGGGTAATTGGACAGTTAAAGAGTTCATTTAGAAAGGGGCTATCTGCAGTAGTGGAGGGTTGACCTGTAATTGTGGGTTAATGTGACAGAAGTGCTGTGGGTGGTAGGAGTGTAGTTTGTTAAAAGATCATCACTGACATTATTGTCCTATTATAACAGCAGTGAATATGAATACATATTATTATTATATAGCTTCAGACAACTAATTAGAGGTTTGGCACAAACTAATGGAGAAATGTGCTCTTGGACAAGTTGGATCTGCTGCTAAAAATATAGGTTTTGCAGTATGCTGTAACACCCATTAAGGATTCTCAGGTGGATTAGAAAACAGTTGAATGATAAATATCCGATAGTGTGATGCAGTTTGAGGTCATTTGATAAATGCTAAAACTGGGACTTGTGCTAATGATGGCCCTGAATTTAAAAACAGGTTATTGCACCAGGGAAACAGAGTCTGTCAACAAAATATCATAATAAATCATTAATGTGTCACTTATTAAAAGTTTATAGAAGGTAACATAATTACTTGATTGTATTCATTGTTTTTTTGTGTGTGAATTACGGACAACAAAGCAGACTGCAAAAAGTAAGGAAAAAAATATAGGGAAAGAAAAACTTACTGAAGCCCATGACACGTAGAAAGAGCAACAAATGATCTGGGATTTCCTCTGATCCGACCTTGGTAATAACAATGTTCACCACCCTAAAGAAGAAAAAATAAAAGCATAGATTTATTTGTTATGTGAATTCTGTGAAGGTCGCCATATAAATAAATATAACCCATACATCAAGTTATGTTGTTATACTGTGTCACTGTATCTGAGCAAATAAAATGAATTCAAATGATATCAATGGCATAGCAAGGGTTGATAATAATAATAATATTATTATTATTAATATTATCAGTTATTTGTAAAGTGCTAACAGATTCCACAGATTAAAGGGAACATTATACTGGGCAGAGGGTTTAGCATAGCTTCACTATTTATACCAGATACTACGTTTAATCAATCACTATGCGTAGCAGGGCAGTTGTGGATCCATGACAGCAAAACAGCATCCTTGAATTAGCAGTGACAGCCCTGTGTTACTAATATGTAGTCAAAGTCTTATTGAGCATTCCATGTTATTTTTATTTAAGAGCTTATCATTTTTGACAAGTGACAGTTGAATTAAAGGGACAGTCAACACCAGAATATTTGTTGTTTAAAAAGATAGATAATGCCTTTTTTACCCATTCCCCAGTTTTGCATAACCAACACAGTTATAATAATACACGTTTTACCTCTGTAATTACCTTGTATCTATGCCTCTGCAAACTGCCCCTTAATTCAATTCTTTGACAGACATGCATTTTAGCCAATCAGTGCTCACTCCTAGGTAACTTCACGTGCATGAGCTCAATGTTATCTATATGAAACACATGAACTAATGCCCCCTAGTGGTGGAAAACTGTCAAATGCACTCAGATTAGAGGTGGCCTTCAAGGTCTAAGAAATTAGCATATGAACCACCAAGGTTTGGCTTTCAACTAAGAATAAAAAGAAAACAAAGTAAAATTGGGGATAAAAGTACATTGGAAAGTTGTTTAAAATGACATGCCCTATTTGAATCATGAAAGGTTTTTTTGGAGTTGACTGTCCCTTTACGTTTAGCAGTTTACCTCAGACTGGTAGTCAATACAAACTCTGAAAATATTAGCAAACCAGTCCAGTAGCTTTTCAGATATTTAGCAAATAATTGGCACTTTTAAATACAGCCATATACAGGGAGTGCAGAATTATTAGGCAAGTTGTATTTTTGAGGATTAATTTTATTATTGAACAACAACCATGTTCTCAATGAACCCAAAAAACTCATTAATATCAAAGCTGAATAGTTTTGGAAGTAGTTTTTAGTTTGTTTTTAGTTATAGCTATTTTAGGGGGATATCTGTGTGTGCAGGTGACTATTACTGTGCATAATTATTAGGCAACTTAACAAAAAACAAATATATACCCATTTCAATTATTTATTTTTACCAGTGAAACCAATATAACATCTCAACATTCACAAATATACATTTCTGACATTCAAAAACAAAACAAAAACAAATCAGTGACCAATATAGCCACCTTTCTTTGCAAGGACACTCAAAAGCCTGCCATCCATGGATTCTGTCAGTGTTTTGATCTGTTCACCATCAACATTGCGTGCAGCAGCAACCACAGCCTCCCAGACACTGTTAAGAGAGGTATACTGTTTTCCCTCCTTGTAAATCTCACATTTGATGATGGACCACAGGTTCTCAATGGGGTTCAGATCAGGTGAACAAGGAGGCCATGTCATTAGATTTTCTTCTTTTATACCCTTTCTTGCTAGCCACGCTGTGGAGTACTTGGACGCGTGTGATGGAGCATTGTCCTGCATGAAAATCATGTTTTTCTTGAAGGATGCAGACTTCTTCCTGTACCACTGCTTGAAGAAGGTGTCTTCCAGAAACTGGCAGTAGGACTGGGAGTTGAGCTTGACTCCATCCTCAACCCGAAAAGGCCCCACAAGCTCATCTTTGATGATACCAGCCCAAACCAGTACTCCACCTCCACCTTGCTGGCGTCTGAGTCAGGCTGGAGCTCTCTGCCCTTTACCAATCCAGCCACGGGCCCATCCATCTGGCCCATCAAGACTCACTCTCATTTCATCAGTCCATAAAACCTTAGAAAAATCAGTCTTGAGATATTTCTTGGCCCAGTCTTGACATTTCAGCTTGTGTGTCTTGTTCAGTGGTGGTCGTCTTTCAGCCTTTCTTACCTTGGCCATGTCTCTGAGTATTGCACACCTTGTGCTTTTGGGCACTCCAGTGATGTTGCAGCTCTGAAATATGGCCAAACTGGTGGCAAGTGGCATCTTGGCAGCTGCACGCTTGACTTTTCTCAGTTCATGGGCAGTTATTTTGCGCCTTGGTTTTTCCACACGCGACCTTGTTGACTATTTTGAATGAAACGCTTGATTGTTCGATGATCACGCTTCAGAAGCTTTGCAATTTTAAGAGTGCTGCATCCCTCTGCAAGATATCTCACTATTTTTGACTTTTCTGAGCCTGTCAAGTCCTTCTTTTGACCCATTTTGCCAAAGGAAAGGAAGTTGCCTAATAATTATGCACACCTGATATAGGGTGTTGATGTCATTAGACCACACCCCTTCTCATTACAGAGATGCACATCACCTAATATGCTTAATTGGTAGTAGGCTTTCGAGCCTATACAGCTTGGAGTAAGACAACATGCATAAAGAGGATGATGTGGTCAAAATACTCATTTGCCTAATAATTCTGCACTCCCTGTATATTCGGACAAAGCTACATCAAAAGACTTACCACTCTCCATGTAATTAGAATTGTGTTGACTTTTGGTGAATAAAAACACTGTGCTATATATCTGACAATATAAAGCTTTGTGGCAATATGTTAATGTTGCAAAAAAAATGCAGCTGATTTTTTTTAGCATAAATTGGTCTCTGTTATAAAAATCTGGAATTGTTATTGAATTTGGAAGCTGTAATGATTTAAAGTTTATATTTAATTTGTGAGGTTCTTGTAAATTTGAGATGTACAGTTTTAGATATTGACCTGGCCAGACATTAGCAAACAGACAGACAGACAGACAGAATGACTGAGCCACAGTAAACACCAACCTTGTTAATTTACATGGTCCCTAAAAAGTAGATTTATTTAAACTAGAGAGAGGCCAGAACATTTTTATCACGATGGCAGAACTCATGATCATCCTACACTTTGCAGGATTGATACAGACTGGAAGCTCATCCCAGCTGTTTCGCTTGACACTTTCTCCAGCATTCAACTCCACTCCAGTATTATATTAATGTAACCTGTTAGCCCCCATACCCTACCCAGTACACCCACACTATGTCCAAGAACACCCAAAACACTCCCACAGGATTTCAAACACCACCTAAAAATGTAGACTCCATCCATGAGACCATCTCAATTCAACCCCCAGATGACCAGATCACCCAGGCAGAAATGGAAGCATGCAGTGTAGATATGTGCATTGTGATTCTTGCAAATAAAAAAAATCACTCAATTTATTGCATTCTTTGCATTTATTTTGAAACAAAAAACAAAGGAACAATTGACGGTGCAACAAAACACCTGTTCCTTCATTCATGTCATATAACTTTTACTTTAAAGGTGAGAGATAAAGACAGGAAAGGGTTCAAAAGTCCAGATTTACACTATTCAAGCAGGAAAAGATTTTAGAAGTTAAAATTTACACTATTCAACAACTATATCCAGCAATGTAATTGTAAGTAAGCTTCACTTTTGTTCTTGACCCCATACAAAAAAAAAACAATAAAAAAATATTTTTGTGCTGCTGCTGGCTTATAACACTAGCTGCTACTTTAATTTCATTTAATTAGCTGCCTCTCCTCTGGTGCCCTGAAGACATTCTTATAGGTAATAAGGATTAAAGGGACAGTCTAGTCAAAATTAAACTTTCATGATTCAGATAGGACATGACATTTTAAACAACTTTCCAATTTACTTTTATCATCAAATTTGCTTTGTTCTCTTGGTATTTATAGTTGAAAGCTAATCCTGGGTAGGCTCATATGCTAATTTCTAAGCCCTTGAAGGCCGCCTCTTATCTGAATGTATTTGACATTTTTCACATCTAGAGGGCGTTAGTCCATGTGTGCCATATAGATAATATTGTGCTCACGCCTGTGGAGTTACCTAGGAGTCTGCACTGATTGGCTAAAATGCAAGTCTGTCAAAAGAACCGAAATAAGAGGGCAGAATGCAAATGCTTAGATACAAAGTAATCACAGATGTAAAAAGTGTATTAATATGACCGTGTTGGTTATGCAAAACTAGGGAATGGATAATAAAGAGATTATCTTTTTAAACAATACAAATTCTGGAGTAGACTGTCCCTTTAACAAATGTATGTTAACAAACAAATATTGTTGTCAAAAGTCAGCCAGACTGAATGACACCGAGAACTAATATTGGATGACAGATTTTTTGTTTTCATGACAACTTATTTATCCAAAAACATTTTTTTTGCCTTTGCACATGTCTAGTGCAGAGCTTTCATTAAGAAAGACCTGAAGGAAAATGATATGAAATGATCTCAGAGATTACTCTTATTACGCTATATGCGAAGTGCACAGTGAACCTACCAGTCACCACCTGACCTGGGCATGTGGTGTAAACCTTGACACTGAAAAAGCTAAAGCAACAGCTAAACAGTAATATGCAGGTAATATTATTTTATTGAAGCAGAAAAAACAAAATGAAATGATTTTACACGCTGCTGTTACCACTTTGTGTGAAGTTATTGTTAATGTTTTTCATCATTGTATTGTGCTTGTAATAAAGGATATTTAATTAGCAGTGATTGTATTAATGTTATGTATTGTTATGTAAATGTTACAATTATAAACACATTAGAATTCTAGCTTTATCATGGTAATATACACGGTTTTGGTTTTATGAAATATAAACTATTTAACAAAGTATTTAGTAAAGTGGTGCAATCAGTCATAATGTGCAGCGCTGCATGTACACAGCACATTTGTATAAAATAAGAATTGCTCTATGACAAACATATTTATGGTATTATGTTATTAAAGGGACAGTCTAGTTGTTTTTTTTATTGATTAAAAAGATAGATAATGCCTTTACTACCCATTCCCCAACTTTGCACAACCAGCATTGTTATATTAATATACTTTGTAACGTCTAAGTTCGGCCTGTTTCTAAGTCCCTGCAGCCTTCCTCTTATCTAATTGCTTTTTATTAGCTTTTCACAGCCAGACAGGACTAGTTCATGTGTGCCACATATACATAACATTGTGCTAATTTTCATGGAGTTGTGCATGAACCAGCACTAATTGGCTAAAATGCAAGTTTGTAAATAGTACTGAGATAAGGGGCAGTCTGCAGGGTTTTAGATACAAGGTAATCACAGAGGTAAAAGGTATATTAATATAACTCAGCTAGATTACGAGTTTTGCATTATGAGTGAAAAAGCATAGTTATACTTCATAACGATGCTTTTTCCCTAACGCCGCTATTACAAGTCTTGCAGGTATAGGTTTATCGCACACCTTTTTGGCCGTCAACATCAGTACCGTACTTTAAAAAAAGTATTTTTTCAATGGGACTTTCATAGCGCCGGTATTATGAGTTTGCCTGGGAGGCCAAAAAGTGTGCAGTACACTCTATAACCACAAGATCCGTACCGCCATTTAAAGTCAGTAGTTATAAGTTTTACGTTACAAAGCTGTAGCATAAAACTCATAACTAAAGTGTTAAAAAGTACACTAACACCCATAAACTACCTAATAACCCCTAAACCGAGGCCCTCCTGCATCACAAACACTATAATAAAAATATTAACCCCTAATCTGCCTCTCCGGACATCGTCACCACTATAATAAACCTATTGTCAGGGTATCTGTGAGTAATATTAAATAAACTACCGATGTATTGTAGAATCTAATATTTCATTTTTCTTTTTGTAGCTAAAAATCTAATTTGACATGAATTGTGTGAGCTGTAGCTATGGCAGAGCAACCCCCATTCTTCTTGGTTACATAGGATGCATTGCAAATCTTTGTCCCAATTCATCAAAAGGAATTGCTTTCAAAGTAATCTTAGAAAGATCACTTTAAAAGACCTTTTTGATCACTACCTGGAAATGTGTAATAAAATTTCCTATAAGATCACTAGACTCCCTTATAAGAAGAAGAGAGCCTAGCAGTCTGAGCCAAGTCACAAATTTTGTGGAAAGGTGACCATTCACCCTTCGATGCAAATTGGTACCTGCTGTGTTAGATAAACATATATGCTGGCTAACAGAGAGACGTGTTTAACCCTATGACTGCTAAAAGCATATAAAAATTTAAATCGTGATTTTAAAAAGAGAAGTTAGAAATTCATCTATATGAACTGTATAATTCTCAAATATTTAATTGATACCTAGAATGTATAAATATCTATATATGGATATGGGAAATCCATTTCAGATTTGTAATAAATTAAATGAATAACTACATTAGTATATATAAATGCTTAAGTTATTTCAAAATGAATGCATTTTTTCTTTGTTTTCCAGAAATCTAGTGAACATTACAGGAAGAACTGATGTGAAGATGAGATTTCTAGATAAGATGCGACTAGAAAATGAAATATATGCAAGTATATCAAATAAGCTGATATACGGAATAAGTCAGATAGACATATATATTTCATTGATTGATACTACTAGTCCCTCAAAAATACAACTTTTAAGACATCTTCTAGAATATGATAAATAAAATACTGAAGTTTCATATTAAAATAATCAGGATGAATGGTATGACATGGTCCAATACACATTCAACATGTGACTTGTTGATACTAGAAAATATGGTATATTGAATAAAAATATATATGAACTGTATTTACTGTTAGCAATATTTGAATTAAACTGTTTGTCTTTGCTGCCCCCGATGTCCTAAATCCAGAATTACAGCCAAAAGGCATTTGGCCGTTGAAAATGAAATTTCCCAGTAGCCAATCAGGGAGGTGTCTCCCAAATAACCAATCAGGGACAAGCTTCCAAAAGGGATATAAACCTCAGGCAAGAGGAAAAAAAAGGACTCTATACTGAATTTTGACTGACATTCTGTTGCCTTGGAATCCAGTCTATATAAAGCAATCTGGGCCTAATTTTTATCCATCTTGCAAAAATTACCTCTTTTAATTTATGAGGTGAAATTGTATTTATCAGAGGAGCCCTGGAAGCTGAAACATTGATTTATTTGGGTAAAGTATAAGAAACTGTTAAGTATATTTAATATTTTAAATCAAAGGCTATAGTTAGATTACAGCTAGTAAATTTAAAGAGCATACTTTGTATTTTAAACTAATATTCATAGTCATGTGTAGTTCAACTAGTCATTATTGGTAATTAATTTATTTGCTAGGTAAAGATCCTTTGTGTTGCATATTTCTAAGGCAGGCTTATTATTATTATAAGTAAATCCCTCTGGTTTGTATTAAGTTATTTGCAACTATATATATTTTAGAACTTGCCTTAATTGTAGCTAAAAAGAGTTTATCTCAGCTCAGAGAAATTGGCTGTTAAAGCATCTTGTTATAATGTTTAACTAAGCACTGTTAAAGTTAGTGATCCATACTCTGGTATTTCATTGTGGCATTTTAATGTAATCCATTGTGAATAAGGTAATTTGTAAAGGTATATTTTTATAATCTTTGTATAGAATACTGTAACAGTTTAAGCTTGTATAGTTTGATTCATATCTGGTTTCTATAAATATAATTCAATGTGTTTATAACTTTAACTAATATAAAGAATTTAGGAATATATATTAATTTTAATTGTTTCGTATATATGCATTTTATTGGGAGCTTGTTTTAAAAAATAATTATTAAATAAATTGCATTATAACCCTGCCATATACTGACAGGGTTTTTTTGGGGTGTTTTTTTTTTTTTTTAGTTTAGGGTTCGGGCTTTTCGTAAAAGAGCTAAATGCCCTTTTCAGGGCAAAGCAAAAGAGCTCAATGCCCATACAAATGCCTTTTTCAGGGCAATGGGTAGCGTAGGTTTTTGTTAAAGTTAGTTTTTTTATGTTGGGTGGTTGGTTGGGTGGTGGGTTTTACTGTTGGGGGGATCTTTGCATTTTTTTTTACAGGTAAAAGAGCCATTTAACTTAGGGCAATGCCCTACAAAAGGCCCTTTTAAGGGCTATTGGTAGTTTATTGTAGGCTAGGTTTTTTGTTTTATTTTGGGTGGGCTTTTTTATTTTGATAGGGCTATTATATTAGGTGTAATTCTTTTTTATTTTGGATAATTTTGTTTGTTATTTTTCGTAATTTAGTGTTTATTATTTTTAGTAAATTAGTATTTTTTATTTTTTGTAATTAGTTTGTAATTTTTAGAGTAGTGTTAGGATTTTTTTAATGTGCATTTTAGTTTAATTTAATTGGTAGTTATTTTAATTTTAGTTTAATACTTATATTATTTTAATTGTTAGTTTAAACTTAGTTTTTTTAATTTGACAGGTACGTTTTAATTTAATTTAAGATAGGGAAATTGTAATTTTAATCTAAAGTTAGGGGGGCATTAGGTTTAGGGGTAACTAGTTTAAATTAGTTTATTGCGAAGTGGGGTGCTTTCGGTTTAGGGGTTAATAGTTTAATTTAGTATATTTCGTTATGGGGGGCTTGCGGTTTAGGGGTTAATAGGTTTATTATAGTGGTGGCGGTGTAGGGCTTAATAACTTTAGTATAGTGGGGGCGATGTGGGCGGACGGCAGATTAAGGGTTAATATTTAAATAGTGTTTGCGATGCGGGAGGGCGACGGTTTAGGGGTTAATAACTTTATTATAGTAATGACGATGTCGGGGAGCAGCAGAATAGGGGTTAGTAAATGTTATTAGTCGTGGCGATGTCGGGAGCGGCAGATTAGGGGTTAATAACTTTAGTATAGTATTTGCTATGCGGGGGGCTCGGTTTAGGGGTTAATAGATAGTTTATGGGTGTTAGTGTACTTTGTAACACTTTAGTTATTAGTTTTATGTAACAGTTTTGTAGCGTAAAATTCATAACTACTGCTTTTAGATTGCGAAGCGGATCTTGTCGGTATAGGCTGCAACGCAAACTTTTTAGCTTCACCGCAAAACTCGTAATGGCAGC